>NC_142850.1:32757285-33059333 GCF_061612785.1 Hesperophylax consimilis
TATAAAACACACTATTTACTGCAATTAATTTTCAAAGTTAGAAAGTGTGTCACAGTGTAATAATAATGGCTTACTATAGAACTAACAATATTCTAGAAATAATCACTTAAAATACAATTTCTTTACAAAGTAAGGTTCACACGTGTTAATGAAGGTTATTTATATGGAAAGATACTAAAACAACTAAGTTCTTTGAATTTTACCACGAAAATTTGCCGAGAGTTAAAAGTTAGTTTTAGATTATATTAGCTAGAACTTTTTTGGTTACCAGTTTACTAACCTTGATAATAAACGTAAGTAAAGTTTTCATTCTTTTCAAAATATTTTTTTATTTTTTTTAGAACTTATTTCCACAACAATAAACGAGTTTTGAGAATAAATATTGTTCAACGATAATGTTTTTACGCACTGCTTCAATATTAGGAACACAAATTACAAAAGCAATTCTCATCCCAGCAGGAGATCGTTCGTGACGTCATCGTTCTTCTGTCTTTTTCTAAAGAAGATTACGACGGTCGGTGACGACAGTTCGATCTCTCTCTCGGACTAGTTTGACAACCATTAATCAACCAATATTCACGGCAACCATTTTGCAGCTTTTTAAATAGTAATGTTTTTATATAACTTTATAGGTTTTATTACCTGAGGCAATGATCAGGTTAAATTTTGTCAATTTAATAATCACAATTTTGTTTCCAAGAAATAGTTACTAAGAAACCAACCCCTGAGAACTAAAATATTGCTAACCAATTTTCAAACATAACTAACTAAGCTGATATTTACTTTTTTTTTACTTTATTTATTTTCATTTCTTTACATATATTATACATATTAATAGACAGTAAATAATAACATAATGGAGTAGTACAATTTCGCATTTATTATATATGGATGACATAAAATTATTTTCGAATTCTGAACAAAATTTAGAGAAAATGATCGAGGTAGTTAAAAACTTTTCAGATGATATCAAAATGACTTTTGGTTTAGATAAATGTAGAACGATCCATATAGAGAAAGGCAAAATTGTAGATGAGGACGAGAGTATATTTAGAAATTTCCAATTTACTAGTATGAAAAGGGATGAGGTTTATAAGTATTTAGGATACCCTCAATCAAATATATTAGACCATAGTAGTATTAAAAATGATATTAGGATTAAATTTCAAACTAGGATCAGGAAAATTTTAAAATGCGATCTATCTGCTAAAAATTTAGTAAAAGCAATAAATACTTGTGCAATACCTCTATTAACGTACTCATTTGGCATAATTAAATGGTCTAATACAGATTTAGATAACTTAGAAAGATTAATTAGAACTACGCTAACAAAGTTTAATTGCCATCATCCAAATTCAGCTATAGAACGAGTTAATTTACCTAGAAATTTAGGAGGTAGAGGTATAGTCAAAATAACTTCTTTGAAACATAATCAGGTAGAAATGCTAAGAACTTTTTTCCATAGGAAAGCTCATAGCTCAGAAATGCACAAAATAATTTGCAAGGCAGATAGAAATATTACACCTTTAAATTTATACGATGAGAATGCCAACATTTTTATAAATCCCAACCAGGAATTATTAGATTCCTTGTCAAATAAAATTTACACGCAAAACACTTCAATTATCTCAACCAAACGTATGTTGACAAAATTTCGTCAAACAAATGGTTGAGTATTGGAGAGTTGAGCGCAGAAATAGAAGGATTTATGCTTGCCATTCAGGATAGAGTCATTAATTATACTAAAAATTATAGAAAGCATATAATCAAAGATACAAATCAAATTGATGATTTGTGTAGAAAATGTTTGGCTTTTCCGGAAACTATAGAACATATTATATCGGGATGTTCTATATTAGCACCGTCCGAGTATACATTTAGGCACAATCAAGTTTTAAAAATAATTCACCAAAATTTGGTAATTAAACATAACTTGATTGACTGCCGTAATGTAGTACCATATTATGAATACGAACCAAATTCATTTTTAGAAAACGAATTTTATAAAATATATTAAGATAAAACTATGCTAACAGACCGAGCGATTAGTCATAATAGACCCGATATAGTTTTACTTGACAAAATTAAAAAAATAACTCATATCATTGATGTCGCTATTCCAAATTCCTGTAATATTCAAAAATCTGAAAAAATAAGAAAATACACAGATAGGAAATGTAATAAAAAGAATTTGGCATTCTCAGACTATAAAAATATTACCATTCGTTATTTCGGCTACTGGCATTATACCTAGCTCTCTAATTAAAAATTTAGGCGTATTAGATCTATCAAAAAAATTATACATAAAGATGCAAAAGTCGGTCATTTTGAATACATGTAGGATAACAAAAGATTTTTTAAATATTTATGTTGAGGGATCAGTAGGATTTATAGGCCCTGCTAGAAGTTCCACCGAGCCGAACCCTCTGATATGAAAATATCTGGAGTCGGTGAATTATTTTCCCATTTGATCTCTGGTGAGTTGACGTGTTGTTCTTGTATTGTTTTGTATTTATTTTGCTTATATAATGCACTTGCATAATGTTGATTGACTAGATGATCGTTTGTGGAAAAGTGAGTGGAAGGGTTGAGTTTTTCCTTTGGGGAAGATTTAACCCGGACAACTAAATCGGAAGTTTAAAAAAAAAAATTACCAAATGTATACACAAGAAATGAAAACCCACTAAGGTGCTGCCTGAGTGTGGGTAATATAAAACCATTACTTTATTTCAAGTACCTAAGTATAATAAATATAAGTAGAATTTTTTTTTGTTTGTTCATAGTTATTATAAAAGTAAAGAGAGAAAATTATGTACAATAGTTTATAAAGTTTCAGCAAGTGAGTTGTAGAAAGGATCAATAAATTTATATAAAAAGCGTTTCAATATCTGCGTCATTCAGCCATAATTTTACCTCCTTAACATTTGAGTTTGTAGTGGTAGAAGGTTAAATGTACGAGGAACAATGAAACTGCTATGTGTCTGCATTAATTTAGTATTTGTTTGGGGGGTATAATATATATTATTTGTTCTTTTGCTCATTCTGTTTTCATTTATTTTGAAATTATTTTTGTTTTGAAATAAATATTTCATAGTTTGTAATATAAATAATTTACGAATGTTAAATAATTTAGATTCTTTGTATAATGGTCGGTCGAGAATGTTTTATTTTTGTTATATATGACTTTAATTATGTGTTTTTGAATTATTTGTAGGGGCTTAATAAATGAATCAGGTGCACCACCCCATCCTATTATGCCATAAGTGATTGCAGATTGCACCAGGGAGAAGTAGATCATTTTCAATTTTTCAGCGTTTAAAATTTCCTTGAGTCTATAAAGAAGAAGGGAGAAAAATATTCTATAGAGTTAATTGAATCGTTATTAGAATCTAACTGAGGAGATGTCTCCATATAATCATCATTAACATTAATGCCGGAAAATTCAAGTACCTCGTCTACTATATTGGTAAAGAAGTTATTAAAACATTCTGCAATGGTCGATTTGTTAGTTTTTATTTCATTATTTATTTTAACCTCATTTACAATATTTGAAGACATAATTTTTTTGTTGGCAATTTCATTTATAATATTCCAAGTTTTTTTAGTATTATTTTTAGCATTTTCAATTTGTTCACAATAGTATTTCTTTTTGCAGTTTCGTATCAGTCTATTTAGTAATTTCGGTACATTAGATATTTTGTTTTCAGATAAGGCATTGTTCTGAGATTATTATTTTGGCAATCCTTTTGATATTTCAACATTTCTCTATACAATATATCCCTTTGTTTAATTGATATAATTAATTCAACTGTAATCCAAGGTTTAATTTTTTTATATTTTCTGTTAGTGACAACTATTTTACTTTCACTTTTTAGAATATAATCTCTAAGAGTATTATAGAAATTCTCTAATGCTAAATGTGGATTTTCTATTGATATTACATTTTCCCAGTTTTCTGACTGAAGTAAAGAGTTTAGAGTTTTATAATCAATGTCTACTTTTTCTAGATTTACGGAATTTCGGTTTAAAGGTGTATTTTTGAAATGGTGTCCATAAAAGGTCGGGTAATGATCTGTGGTATTAGTTTTGAGAATTGAAGAGATAATATTGGCCGCCTTGTGCGACTTGACAAACATGTGATCTAAACATGCAGAGTTACTTAAGGGCGCGCAGCAGCGCCGAGAAATTTTAACGATAGGTATTTGTAAAAATTATTTCTATTTCGTTCATCTCAGCGGGGACAGCAAAAGCGCTATCGGTGTATTGGTGAACCCCAATGCATGTGTGTGCGTGGCTGCAGGTGTTGGAAGCACGAAACGTCGCGCCGCGCCCGATAGCGACTTCGCGTCATATTATCGCGATCAGTTCTTATTATTTCATTTACTGTTATTCATTTATTCCAAAAATTAAGTAGGTGCCTAGGTACATATTCGTAATAAAATAGCGAGGTCTACATTATTTAATATTGTATTGTACTTAACTTTATTATTATTATTACTTACTACAAATATGTACGTAGATACATTTATTTTGCCTCCGTGGTTGAGGGGTAAGGCTCTCGACTTCGAGTCCGGAGGTCTCGGATTCAAATCACGGCGTGCGCAAGTAAATTGATTTTAATTAATTTATGTTGTTTCACAATATTAAAAATAATATTCATTAAAAAGAATGTTAATTAAATATAATATAAAATAATTGTCTGGAGAAATAATGATACACGCGGCGACTTAGTTACGGCCAAATCAGCTATCAGCTTACAAGGTTTTGTAATACTAGTCCAATTAAGTCGCCAATTGGGGAATTCACAGTCTCACTGGCTCCAGACGGGAGCAGTTAGGACTCTTGTGCGGTATTCACATAAAAAAGTCACGTCGCAACTCGCAACTAGAGCGCCTGCTGTTCGCTCATCACCTCAGTCACATCTCGACTTGTGCGTAGTTATATACATGTGACTGCCTGCTCCGAGCTCATCTTCTGCACACGCACAAGTAAATGAGACTTGTGGGTGCGTGTATACAGGTTGCTGCACACATAAAAAAGTCATGTCGCAACTCGCAACTATAGCGCCTGCTGTTCGCTCATCATCTCAGTCACATCGCAACTTGTGCGTAGGTATATACATGTGACTGCCTGCTCCGAGCTCATCTTCTGCACACGCATAAGTCAATGAGACTTGTGCGTGCGTGTATACAGGTTGCTGCCTGCTGCAACAGATAAGTCAATACGCGTCGCGACTTGAGCGTGCGTATTCCTATATAATAGATATCTTCTGCGCTCATAGTTCATTCATCTTGTTACTATTAGTAAAGTAAGATGCACGCGGTTTTGGTTTAGTAATATCGGGAGATTCATACCATCTTTTTTTATAAAACGGCAGCATAGGCGCAGTAGGTCCTTTTTTAATTAAACATATAAATATCGCTAAAAATGTTGTTGTTTTTTGGCTCCCCCTGAATAACGTAAATTCATCAGTTTTGACTGTATGCATAAAGTGCATTAGTGCAAGTCGGTACATTTGTTAACATATCTAGTAACCTATAATAAATATTATTCTACGTCTTAGGCTGCGTATACACACGCCAGCCGAACAACGGATTATGGGAAAGGAACGAAGCAAAAGCAAACTGCCCGAAACGCTGCGCCGCTTGCGGTTGCTTCGTACCTTTACCATAATTCGTGGTTCGGCTCGCGTCTCTGTCCGCAAAGAGTGGCGTGCACTGATTTTTCAGTGGGCTGGAATCCTAAGATTGAAAATACGACATTAATGATGTTGTCGTAGCTGAAAATTATTTTTTTTCCGAAATTTCAATTTTCAAATTCTGTGCACGCCACTATTCGCAAATATATACGTAGCATAATATATGTGTATTTAGAAATTGAGTTACATAAAATCGACTACTTTATTACCTACCTTAAACTCAAAAAAAATTTTCTTACAGATAAATAATGGGTAAAAGAAATGGAAACAAAGTGCGTTTGTTTTTATCTACTAGACGAAAAAAACCGATTATTAGTATCAAACGACAGATTCATGTTAAACCACGTTCGACATCTAGGTAAGTCGAAATATCGCTTTCCTGTTACTCTTACTACTGAACCTTCCTAAGGTTACCTTTACGTACGTAAAGTTTTTTTCCCGTAAGTTGCTCACATAAGAGAGTTATGGCAAAATTACCAATGGGTATCGTTTACATTGATAATTTTGCCATAACTCTCTTACGTGAGCGACTTACGAGAAAAACCTAAAGATTTATGCTATGAGAGCCGTGTATTATGTAGCATGTATAACGAGAAAATGGGATGGACAAATTTAAATAAATAAATCATTTGCATTACTACTTACTTTAAACTTAACTACATCTTCACTAATGCATGAAACTTCCATGGATGAATCATTTGCTCCAAATATAGACGAAAACGCAAGTTCATCATCATCAACAACGCTTGAT
This sequence comes from Hesperophylax consimilis, assembly GCF_061612785.1. Lineage (NCBI taxonomy): Eukaryota > Metazoa > Arthropoda > Insecta > Trichoptera > Limnephilidae > Hesperophylax > Hesperophylax consimilis. The sequence continues at coordinate 32,763,735 of NC_142850.1, forward strand.
GATTTGGTGATAGAACCAGACCATATTGATGAAACCCATAATTTCGAAGGTCGCAGAATTGTGGATATAAAATATTTGTTTTCGGAGATATCAAATATAAAGCACAAAAACACCAACTGCACATTTTCCGATTTAAAATTTGTGAAGGAACGACGAAATGGTCTTCTAAGCCAGTATGTTTTCGAGTGCAAAATGTGTAAGAAAATAGAATACGTACATCAAAGAAAAGCTAAAGTATCACCGAAAGTTTAAAAATTATTCACACCCCTCAGATTATCATACCTTCTCATTACTCAGGACTCGCCAAAAAAGAACAGAAAAAGAGTGTTATACTAATTATAATTATATAAAGAAAGCCGAGTTAAATATAAGGAAAGATGTGAAATATTTTTGGACTTTCGTGAAATCAAAACAGTTATCTTCTGAAGTACCTAATAACGTGTATCACAAAAAAATTTCCTCAAGTGATGGTCAACGAATTTGCAATATTTTTAACGATTACTTCCAATCTGTCTTTATCCCCGATAAAACTACTAACAATACTTCCACAAATATTGTTGATACAAGTAATGATGTTACCATAAATTCAATTAATTTTGATTCAATTGATATAACTGCACCATTAGTGTTAAAACATCTCAAAAATGTGGACACTAAAAAGAGTGCCGGTTGTGATAAGTTACATCCAATTTTTATTGTTAATTGTGCTGAAACACTAGTTACTCCTGTAACACTACTGTTCCAAAAATCTTTTAAAGAAGGTGTATTTCCTACCATTTGGAAACAAGCTTTTGTTTCACCTGTTTTTAAAAAGGGGACAAACACAACATTGAAAATTATAGACCTATCTCTAAACTATGTATCTTAAGTAAAATCTTGGAAAAAATCATGTAAAACCAACTTTTTGACTCATGCAAAAATACTATTATTAGCCCGCATCAACATGGTTTTTTTCAAGGCAGATCTGTTGATTCGAACCTAGGACAGTTTACTGATTTTGTTCTTAACTCTATGGATAATGGGAAACAGGTAAATTCCATCTACACAGATTTTTCTAAGGCTTTTGACAAAATTAATCACGACATACTGTTAAACAAGCTCTCGAAGATTGGTATATGTGGAAATCTTCTGAGATGGTTCTTTTCACGTTAAAAATAGAAGTCAAGCTGTTGCTTTAAAAGGTTACATGTCACAAATTATAATTATTCCCTCAGGGGTACCGCAAGGCTCCCATCTAGGGCCTCTCTTGTTTATTTTATACATAAACGACATGAATCGTGTTATTAGTAATTCTTGTTTCCTATTTTACGCTGATGACATGAAATTATATAAATGTATTAGCTCCATAGATGATTGCGACCAATTACAAGAAGACCTTGGTAAAATTGAGGAATATTGCAAAAACAATCAACTATATCTAAACATAGATAAATGTAATGTTATTACTTTTACACGAAAAAAACATTCAATTTATTATACTTACAAACTAAACCATGTACCTCTACAACGAGTAGAAACAATAAGAGATCTTGGAGTAATACTAGATTCTAGATTCTAGAATGTTATTTAGGGATCATATTGAAAATATTCTAAAAAGAGCTTATAAGCAATTGGGTTTCATTATTCGAATTACAAAGCCTTTTACGGTAGCACACACCCTAATTCTGTTATATATGTCATATTTACGATCACAACTAGAATTCGCCTCAGTAATTTGGAATCCTCAATATCAAACATATATTGATCGCATTGAAAATATTCAGAACAAATTTATGAAACACCTTTCGTATCGTTTTAGTGACCACCGATTTGTCCCTGTCACTTTATATAAACGTAGAAAAATCTCTGATGCATTATTCTTACACAAAATCGTAAACTGCCTAGTTGATTCATCATATCTGTTAGAAAGGATTGTATTTCGTTGCCCCAAGCAAAACACCAGATCGAATGATTTATTTAGAATACCACATTGTAAATCCAAATACGCGCAAAACTCTGTAATAGTACGTATCTGTGAAACTCACAATGCCTTACGAGATGTAGACATTTTCAACCATAACTTAATATCATATAAAATTCAGCTTAATAAATTAATAAATTAAAATACTTTTATTTTATACAATTTTTTTTTGTTGTGAAAAGTACATTATTATCACCCGTAGTGAATAGTATAGCTATGCGAAAAGTTGTATTTTTTCTTTTTGTTTTTAATTTTATGTATTTCTTTATTATGTTTATTTTTGCCATTTAATATGTTGTGTAGGTAAAAAATACTAAATCTATATTTAATTTAATGGAACTTAATTGGTCTAGAACATATGAATGATTATTGTTATAATTTTTTACTGTACGACTGTTTGCTTCCTAAATAAAAAGAAATAAAAAAAAAATAAAAAAAGTACACTCCGAAGACCCGAAACGGAAAATGTCTATAAATACTGCTGTCGTCGAAGGAGTGATGTGTACAGAAAATGGGTATTCACAATGGAATGAAATTTGTGGGGTTTTAAATATGCCAAATATGGATTGTAAGAATTACACGAACATAGAACAATGTTTAGCGCCAACAATTGAAGAATGTGCCTTAGAAGAAATGATCGCAGCTGGTGAAGAAGAAAAAAGGCTAGCCATTTTAAACGGTGACGTAGACGAGGGTGGCTATCCTTTGGTAACGGTGGTTGCAGATGGCTCCTGGGCAAAGAGGTCGTACAAAAGTGGATTTAGCTCCTCATCTGGCGCAGGGTGCATAGTTGGACTACGAACTAAAAAGGTTTTATTTCTGGGAGTGCGAAACTCATACTGCTGCATATGTGCTAGAGCTACTAAACTACACATAGTTGCTTCTGAGCACAGGTGCTTCATAAACTGGCGTGACAGTGCTAATGCCATGGAAGCCCACATTATAGCAGAAGGGTTCTCGAGAAGCATGGAAATGAATGGATTGAAATTTAACAAACTAGTTGGTGATGGCGACTCCAGCATCATGAAAAAAATAATGCAACAAATGCCATATGGTCCTAACCTTATAGTACAAAAAATAGAGTGCAAAAATCACTTACTCCGCAATTTTTGCAACAAAATGAAAGCACTTGGAAAAAAAACCAACAACGCTAAAGGCTTTGTACCAGTTCATATAAGGAAAAAGGTTGAAGCAAACGTTTTACGCATGAGAAGAGCTGTAGTTGGAGCAGTAAATTACAGGAAAGAGCAAGAAAACACAGTACAAAGTGATAAAATAAAAAATTTGAAAATGGACATAAAAAATACCGCAAATCATGTGTTTGGTGATCATAAAAATTGTGCATCGTACTATTGCAAGCCGGAGAAGTATACTGATGATCCAAATTTAGTAAGCAATCTTCGAGATTGTGGAATATGGACTGATATCCAACAATTCTTATTGTCTCTAATAGCAAATGCAGAAAGTCTTATTATTGACGTGACAAATAACACTGTGGAGCAATTCAACAACGTTATCGCCAAATTTATAGGTGGAAAAAGGGTAAATTTTACTACAAGAGGATCTTACCAAGCAAGATGTTTTGGAGCAGTAGCTTCGTGGAATAGTGAATTGGCAACCCATTCAAGAATATAAAAGAAAATCCAAGGCCACAGTCCCGGCAAATACACGAAGCATTTTATAGAGAGAAAACGACGTTCGAAGGAGAATACACAAATGTGTCGAAAAAAAACTAAAGTATAATGAAAATACGACAGAAAAAAGAAAAAAAGTTACAGGGCCCGATGAAAATTATGGTCAATTGGAATTAGAACCAGATATGCCACCTGAAATATTTGAAACGAAAAAAGAGGAATTTCTCAAAGAATTATCTTCAACAAATAAGGAAGAGCTCGAACGGAATACGGTAGGCCAAAGAAATAACAATCTGTGGGCAATTGAAAGACGTAAGCGGATAACGGCGTCTAACTTTGGAAAAATATATAAGCTTCGGCAAAAAACTTCAGTTACGGGAGTATTAAACTCTTTACTGTACTCACAATTCAAAGAAACTATGGCCACAAATTATGGAAAAGAAAATGAAAGCCTAGCAATAGAGCAATTTAAAAAAAAAACAAGCTTGCAGGTATCCGCTTGTGGGCTATTTATCGATAAAACCAAAAACTTTTTAGCGGCAAGTCCGGATGGCCTTATCGGTGAGGATTCTATAATTGAAATTAAATGCCCTTATAGTATAGCAAATATGTCACCAGAAGAGGGAATTGCACAAAAGATAATTGATTACTGTAAATTGGAAGACACATTAAATTTAACATTAAAACGGAATCATAATTACTTCTACCAAGTACAAGGCCAGTTACATATTACTCGTCGTAATTATTGTTATTTTGTTGTGTGGAGTCCAAAAGGTTTGCTGTATGAAAAAATTGAGAGGTACGATGAAATCTGGCAAAAAATCGTTCCACTGTTAGAAAATTTCTACCACCAATGCCTTTTACCAGAAATAATTGACGGTCGCATACCAAGAAATTTACCGGCGAGGGAAAGGTCTGGACCATAAATTGTTTTAATTTCATTGTGTACATGTTAAACAGTATTTTTTTTTTACAATAAAGCGTTTAAAAACAAAAAATATTAGATCATTGAAGAAGATTGAAAATGTCAAGTGATGTAGGAGGTATTCCCAAAAGTGCATTTTTCTGTAATAATATAACGTATTAAAAAAGTTAAATAAAAACTAAACTAGTTATGTGTATGTACCTAATATGTAGCACAATAAACAATATGGTGCCTCTTATACATAGATTTCAATATTCATTTGTATAATATGATATTATAATAACATAATCGATTCAACAACATGTGGTAGATGCATTTACCACTGAACATACGCTGTACCAGCATTCCATCAAACGATCAGTGGTGTATGTACTTACCATCACACATTTTCTTGTAAAATATAATTTATTTTTTTTTAAATCTAGAACAATATATTAAGTCAAATATAAAAGTTTTTTTTGGTTCGGTAGTTGTATCTTAAAAAAAGTGTCCTATAAAGGGATAATATTATGTTGAGAACAACCTTCAAAAGTTATCAAAAAATATTTTAATTAATTTTTGTGTTCCATATCCAACTCGGCAATACGGAACGGAATCATCTCGGGGTCTGTCTGTAACAGGTGTTTTTTTTCTTCTTTTTTTCCATTAATTTATTTGACGTAAACAAATTAAATTTGTCACAATAACTTTAGTAAATAAGCTCGGTAAGTATTGGCACACTCAAGATAAGTCACCAAACAGAAAAATAATTTAAAAAAAACATCGATAACTCGGGACATGACAACACTAGTGGACTAGTGTATCGATATAATTATTGAGAATGTCACATCACTTCGTTGACTGTATACGTATTCAACAAAACCCTCTCCGCCCCCCCTCACCCCCGAATACTGAGAGAAAGGGACACATGCACCTCAGCCTGATAATACCTAAATAAAATTGTCAAAATCGAGGTTTTGTAGTCCTCATTTTTCTACTCCAAAACTGAACCGATTTCCAAGATTTTTTTTACCAAATGTATTGGAAGAAAACATTCTATGTCTGTACGTTTTGCTTTTTTTAAAAATACATCGTCTTATTTGTATACTGAACGTTTGTTGATAGCGTTAAAAAAAGGCAATTTTAACAATTTTTGAAGGGTTATAACTCCTATAAAAAGTAACTAATCAAAAAAATCAAAACGTACCGACACGCTTGCGGTCAATATTCATATTATGTAAAAAAAATGTTTTCTCTAGTGTCAAAATCCAGAGAGGGAAATGAGGAATACGTTTGTATGGAAAAAACACCACCCGGGTTCCTCTTAAGGTTACTCTTGTTGGTGAGCTAATATATGACATATATACATCCAGAGCTTGATAAACAATTTAGATACTCATTTTGACAATTTACATTTATATTGTTATCATTAATATTTATATTAATGTCACCTGTCAAAATGGAAAAAGTTAAATTGTTTCTGTCAAGATTTCTAACAAAAGATTTTAGTTCTTTTACAAATAAAAAATCATTTAATGATGGGGATCTGTAAATGGCTAGTACATGATATTTATAGTTGTTTTGAAAAGGGTTAATTTTATTGCATTGGCTGACTTAAATTCAATAAATTCAGTGGCAACATTTTTCAGAGTATTATGAAAGAAGACAGAGACTCCATCATGACCAGTATGCTTACAGGCAGAGGAAATTGTGGTATATTCTCATAAGTTATATGGAATAACCTCTTTCATTTGAGTTTCAGTCAAAACAATTACGCTTGGAGAAAAATCTAGGTTTTTAGTTTCTTAGTTTAATTTTTTTTAATAAATATCATTTTTTGTGAGATATTATTTGAGATTTTTAGGGCCAAAATGATTACAAAGATTTATTTTTGGGGTGTTTTGCCGAGCTACGCAACCTTACCTTTGATTTTCCATTCGACATTATTTTATTTCAATACAATAGAAATATAATAGATACACTGAGAAAACTTACTGATATAAAATATTGCTAATTTATAAAAAATTGGTCAAATTATTCGTATTCCTGTTAAAAAGGGGACTGCAGGCCTTAAACGAATGAATTGACAGATTTCCCAACAAAACGAATGTGTTAAGAAGTGTTCAAAAATTCTAATACTGTCGCATTTTCTCATTATATTTCATATCAGAATAAGTGCAGTTTTATGAACACGTGTTCCGATATATTCTGAATGTAATATTTTATTATAAAATGACTTGCAATCACGTTTTTAACAAGATTTTAATAAATCATCAACACTCATTTTTCTGTAATTCTTATTGGATTTAAATAATAAAATAAATTAGTTTTTAAGTATATAAACCTTCCTAACTAAGTTAAAAGAACTGGCGTGCATTTTCCAATATGCACGAAGTTGAATGAACATGAATGGTACGAGTTATGTTTGTGCGCAAACAAAACGCATTGAAAGCAAACTTTGCCAATATTCAAAATGAATAAATTCCATTATCTCATTTTAAAATTCCAATCAATGTGACAAAAGCCGGAATGAAGGGCGGATTCGTCCGATTCAAAGGAATGTCCATTCGTTTGTTGTTATTGCCAGGATTATGAAATATTTCATAAATACTCAAATTCAATTATTTGATATGACAACGATACACGTTACATGAGAGTGAATCACTCGGTTGCGTTGTGATTTATAATCAAAATAATATCGTTCTTTCCAGTGGCGTAGAGGGAACTCGGGCGGTATGGGCACGAACAATGAAAGCCCATGGCAGTAAAATAAAATTTGATACGATAAATACTGTGAAGATCGCTCAACGAGAGTTGAGGTGACCAACACAAACTAGTACATAATAATAATAATATTTGGATGATTTGTATAGGGCCGTTTTTTGTGCAAAATCACATCAAGAGCGCTGTACAAATATATAGTATATGTCTAGAATAATCTTTCTTATTACTAACTATAGAAAGTCAAATTACGAGTATCCACCTCGTAGTATATCATCTTATTGTATCAACCGATTCGTTGATCAATATTACAAAACTATACGTTCAATGCGGTTCCATGATAACACAACACAGTGAAAATTCAACACACTTTTAAAAAGTGACATAAAGATATTAGAAACGATGAAAAAAATTTGTTTAAACCTAACCTAACCTAACCTAACCTACTTAACTCAGTCAATAAAGTTTTTGTTTCATCACTTTCCATGACTTTATATAACATTTTAAAGATGTGATGAATTATCATTTTGATGAATTAATTATCCGGTCACCATTCAATGCATTTGATCAATGATCGTGACGTTGCGTTAGAATGTACATTAATTAATTAATTAATAATTTATTTTTTTTATATTTTTTACAGGCAGATGATATACAAGACCGTACTGACCTGGGAGGTCACATGATATTAACACTGTTTATTGTTTATGTGATGTCTGTACAAATGTGGATGAGTGCAAGCGAAATGGAATGCTTGCAAGATCTTATAAAAGGCGATGCACGTTAGTTGTGTGCCTTTTTTGTTACAAGCAGCCCCCCAATAAATATCAGTACAAAATAAAGTATCATTATTGAGTACCACCTTCACCCGCTACAATAATACTCAGCCTCTACACCACATTGGCACCAGCAACATTTGGCATACATTACAGTTTATTAAAGAATGTTATATGCAGTTTTCACGCAGACATAATTGTAACACTTGTAATTGGAAATGAATGGATTGGATGTATTTACTTCCGACAGCGATGTTCTTTCACTGAGAAACTGCGTTTTGCTTTGCCTACGCATACTCTTTTACTAACTTTAAAACCACACCGGACACCCTGAGGAAAACAATTTACCTCGTGGGCTATTTCATCGTTGGAGATGCTCTGTATAGGGTTTATTTAAGAAAAAGAAGAAGAAGAACCAAGCTGTCGTTAGTTCGGATGTAGTTCCTGCTGATCGTGCAGGTGGCAAGCTGTTCAAACTTGGCGTGCATAATATTATGTGTAATATTTTAGTAACAAGACATTTCTTTTTCTTTTTCTTATGACCGCTGACAACTGCTGACCCTGTAAAAATCGCAAGTGCACCCTACTGTCAAATTTGGCAGCCATCTCTGGTCCGGAGCCCCTAAATACCTGAAAAAAACCCTTGACTCTGTGCAAAAACGGGCGGTCCGTTTGATAGATTCCCCAATCTTAACAAACCGACTGCAATCTTTAGAGCACAGGCGTCAGGTAGGTATGCTGTCCTTGTTCTATCGGTATTACAATGGAAGATGCTCTGAGGAACTAGCGTCATTGATCCCTTCGGCACCGGTGCGTAGTCGGGATACACGCCAAACGCGCGTCCAACATTTGTACACGGTTGACATTTGTCACATGAGAACGGGTCGCTTCTACGATTCGTTCTTAAGTTCAACAGCTCGGCTGTGGAACGAACTGCTGGCCTTTGTGTTTCCTCCCTCCTACAACATGGGACTCTTCAAGACCAATGTTCACTCCTTCCTCTCCACAAAAAGACCCTCCACACAGCATCCCCAAAGATGACATAGGCCCTGAGGGAATTTATTTTCTTCAAGGCCTCCTGAGTGGAGTTAATATAAAAATAAAAAATAAAAAAAGTGAAGTAAAAAATTTATGGTCTGTGGGAGCCATTAACTATGTATGTCGCTACGCCACTGATTCTTCCCGTCGTTCATTCTAAACTACTGCAATGGTGATATTATAAACATTGATTGAAAATGGTAGCATAAGCTAAATGAATTAATCGTGATGTGGATTTATGGACTGCGTTATTGTATTACGCTGTGGATGTTATTATTCCATCAAATCACCAGTATCTACCTATCTCACTTGTCAACTGTTAAATATTATTTGATTTCAGTGGAACAGAAATATTATTCATACGATGATATACATACTTGGGTAAAATACTGTGTGAAAGATTGGTGCATGTACGACTGTTTTACCGGAACCTTTCGAAATTGTTATTAGTCGTTAATTATGCAAATATTAACAACTAAAGGTTCTATTCAAGTTCTGTTATTATTTCAGTTTTGTGAAACAACTGGCCAATAATAATATATCAACAGAACTTGAATAGAACCTTCACAAAACTTGAAAATCAACTATGAAGTTTGATGAATTATTCAAATTCTGTAAATCCACAGAAAACTCATAATGACTGGAATTCAGCAAATCTATGGTACCGCTGGTATTGTACATTGTATTGCGTTGAATTAATTACCAGCTGAAGTTTTTCGAAATAATATGTAGACAAAATTTTTCGTCTTATTTTAAACGTCAAGCAGAAATCATCAAGAAGTATGCTAATTTTACTTTGGAAAAATGGGATTGGGTGGTGGCAATTAGAAAATTTTGATTAAGTGTTAATCTCAAGTGACCTACCAGGTAAGTATTGTACTGAATATTTTCTCCATAAATAGTTAAGTAATAACATAGATCACTGTAGAAATGTATTATAAGTTTGTACAGCGCCCTTGAGGTGTTTTTGCTCAAAAACGGCGCTATACAAGTCATCCAAGTATTATTATTATTATTTTTCGAAACCTTGTGCATAAGTGACCTTCTTATGTTGAAGGTAAAATTTCACCAAGAATAATCGATATTCTTCTTCAAGGGGTGGAAAAATGGGATGGCGGAATTTTCGAAATCTTGGACAGGCAGTGATCTTTTCCTCATGTTGAAGGTCTAGTGTACAAAATTTCATGAAGAAGTTTTGAAATGCTTCTTAACCACTAGAGTTATTTTTTGCATGTCATGCCAAGTTTAGCAAAACGTCTTGAGTGATCGCATGGCAAAATATGCCATTTTTTTCCTTTTGTAAATCATTTATTTGAATTATTTAAAACATTCCCGCCGTTTACAGTTCTCGTCACCCAAAATCTGGTGTAATATTTTCATATTTCATCGATAGATGTCTCAATTTCAAAGCGTAAAGACAATATGACATTCTAGAAACATGATAATTATTAATTTAAAAATCACGTGTCAAAACAGATGATTGTTTTCTAACGCTGTACTAATAAAATGTTGTTTGTGTTTTTTATATACAATTGTTACTACATATTTACATACCAGTATATCGGTAATTGAATCATTTGTATTTTTAACTCATATGATTAAAAAAATGTTGCCTTTTTTTAAACAATGTGGTGAAATCTCGGCATCATGTGTTTTTAAGGTAATTAATCGGGATCGCTGGCCACGCTTAATACCATTTTTTTTTAAATTATACCAATTGTAAAGATTTTATTTAAGGTATTATGCCGTATTGTACTACCTCCTTTCGAAGAAGGAGGTAGCGCAACACGGCGTAATAGCCCAAAAAAAAATCACTTTAATAATTTTGGCCGTGAAAATCTCGGATCATACTTATACCTTTTGATTCACCTTAATTACTATAAAAGAAAACTGACTGCATTTGGTAAATTTTTAATTACTTAAAATGAAAATTCGCTTTGGTTGTATGGTATAACAGCCATTTCCATAGCCATTTTAAATAATTTCAGTCAATTGTTATTCCTGATTCTACATAGGTGGCTAGATCATAGACGACTTCATGTAGATAAGAAAAACAATAAGACACATATTTCGGTAATTGACGCGATCACTCGAGTGAAAAATGGGATGGGGAGATTTTTAGAAATCTTGTGCAGACAAGAGGACAATTTCAACACAAAGAGAAAGTCAAGTGTTCAAAATTTCACCAAGAAGTATCAAAATTCTTTTTAAAGGGGCGGAAAATGGGATTGGGAGATTTTTGAAAATCTTTTGCAGACAGTGACTTTCCCCCTGTGATGAAGGTAATTTTAGCAACATTTCATTTATAAACTTACATAAGCTGTAGATTTGTATAAAAAAGAAAGCCAAGTCCTCGGCCATATCGGTATTTTAGAATTAGACTTAGGCAGTAGCCTTCTTCTTGTTTTGGAGGTCATGTATGTAAAATTTTATTAGTTAAAGAAAACTGTAGATTTGCATAAAAACAAAGTTCAGCCTGCCCGCCCTCCAGAGATACTGATGAAGTTATATTTTTGATCTGGAAATAATAAGCAAATGGTAGCAGAATAGCCAAAATAAAAATAAATAAATTGTGTGACGAATTACAATTGAATTCCATATATAGTTCAAATGCTAATTATGCAATATCTATTCATCTGACCAAAACGCGTGAAAAATGCCTTCCAGGTTCTTTTTCTGAGTGTGCGGAAATATATTTTTCCCGAGTTCTAAGGAAGTACCCGCCGCATTATTTGATTTTGTCAAATTTGAATAAATTTCCCCGTTCCAACGCCATCGCCATTGCTGCGAGCGTGTAATTTTCTTTAAACTCCTACAAGATATATCTTGTGACTCGGTGGAAATAAAACGAGGGTCCTTAGGGATGTGAGGATAATGAGAGAAGAATTAAACCCGGCGCTGCGATCTCCTTTGATTTGACTTGCGAAATGAGATGGAAGTTTTCAGCGCACTAACGCGGCGTTTCGTGTCACAACGTACGTTAACCTTTTCGTCCCGGAGAGAAAAAAATCACATAAGATCCGAAGGGGGGTCACTAGAGACCCCAATTTGTTTTGCTTATTAAAGGATGTTAATGGCATAATATTGTGTAATTTGTTTTAGTAATAATTAGGGGGGAGTATATTCGAAGTGTTTCAGAAGTCATTATCAAAATATTTTCATAAATAAAGTCGTAGTTAATATTCTAATGAATTTAGATAATAATGCGCCTTTTTCCATACAAAACAGGGAAGGCGGGCCGATAACGAGCATAACTCCTCGATTCTGAATGTCGACTGGCGATTGGCGATTACAGCGTAGCTAGTTTGTTGCACAGGGTGGTCCGTAAATGATGGATCTATTTATAAATACATATTCTTAAGTTTTAAAAACCTACCACTACTAAACTAGGTACGGATGTTATTTCGAATATTTAGATGTTAGTGAAGGTTATAATTCCTAATTTATGATATTATGTAGTATATTTACATTTAGGGTCAAATCGTAGTGTTTGCCTTACCATAAATAATGGGTTCGTTTGTATGTCGAGGGGTTCGAAATACAACGAATTTTTCGAATATAGTGAAAAAAAGGTATTTTTAGAACTTAAACGTGGAGTAAATTATATTTTACTGTAACCTCAGATATTCCTGTTTTTGATTTTTCTATATAAAACACCACAACAGTCCCAACTGCTCCTATCCAATCCTCTGGAACCAGTGAGACTATGGCATTCCCAAATGGGGTATGTTGGAGTGGCGGCTCGGATCTTTTAGGTGTACTAGAGTTTTTTTTTATTTTTTTTATAGTGAATACCTCACAAGAGTCCCAACTGCTCCCGTCTGGAGCCAGTGAGACTATGGCATCCCCAATTGGGGGATGTTGTGAGGTTGAAGGTAAGTGGGGAAGGGAAAGAGGAAGGTGGGGAAGTACCTGGCTATTCAGATCTAGTCACTAAACACGGCTAAAGCCATTTGGAGCAACGTTTCAATTCTGAATGGTGGTCTTACACCAGGGCGATACTTTTTTTTATTTATTTTTTATAGTGAATACCTCACAAGAGTCCCAACTGCTCCCGTCTGGAGCCAGTGAGACTATGGCATCCCCAATTGGGGGATGTTGTGAGGCTGAAGGTAAGTGGGGAAGGGAAAGAGGAAGGTGAGAAAGTACCTGGCTATTCAGATCTAGTCACTAAACACGGCTAAAGCCATTTGGAGCAACGTTTCAATTCTGAATGGTGGTCTTACACCAGGGCTATACTGGTAGTATCTTCCACTCTGGAACGTGCCGCAAATAGACTATATATTATTTGAATTAATTAATTGTGAAATAACACAAATCAATCAAATAAAATTTGAAAGAGTGATAATATTACAATTAATAGTAGACCCAAAAGTCACGAGCCGGTACTGGTATTTTGTAAGGCTAAAGGTAGTGGGGAGGGGAAGAAGATGGAGAAGAGGAAGTTGGGGAAATAGCTGGCTATTCAGTACTGGTCACCAAACAAGGTCAAAGTTATTTCAAGCAACAACCTAAATGAATTCTAGTCAGTAAATTGTGAAATATCACAAAGATTAAAATTTACTTGCGCACACCGGGATTTGAACCCGCGACCTCCGGTTTACTAGTCTAGAGCCTTACCCTTCGACAACGGATGCTGTAATATTTATGAAAGAAAAAAATATATAATATCAAGTTGCAGGGCGGTAGATGCTTTCAGTATCGCCCTAGTGAAAGACCACCATGTAGAATCCAAACGTTGCTTGAAATGACTTAAGCCTATATGGTAACTAGATGTGAATATGCATGTACTTCCACCTTTTTCTTACCCATATCCTCCCCCTCGCCATCCCCACTATCTTCAGCCTCACAAAATACCCCAATTTGGGATGCCATAGTTCCACTGGATAGGACTGTTGGGGCTTTTGTGCGGCTTTCACACAAATTAATTAAAACCATAGAATTTTATGATCTAATTTAAAACATTGGTAAATATGCCGTAAGAAACTGCAATTGATGCAACATGCCGACTGATTACATAAATTCTAATATTAAAAGTACAGAATAAATATTTTACAATCCTGAAATAGATATTAATTTATAAACACCATTTCATAAGTAGGTGTGAATGAACTATTTACCAGTCTGAAGATGCCCATAGCAGGGCGAAACTAGTCCGGTTTTGCAGAGAATTATTTACCACGAAAATTAAGAGAATTAGCAACTATAACCCAATATAAAATTTAACAGACGTTTGCGATAGACTTTTTAACCATATAGTACTCTGTTTTTATTCAAGTTCCTTCAAATTACTTAAAACTGTATACAAAATATGTGTCTCTTTCTGACCGATTTCTTTTCCATGTGAGAAACAGAGACAGATATAATTTTAATGTTGTCTCTAAACATGAAACATTTACCGGATGCAAGCTAGACAGGCCGATCTTTGTCCGGCAAGTAAACATTTTAGCATCGCAAAAGGAAATACCAGTAGTGCAGTGTACGCGACCGGGAGTTAGCCCTTTCCATAAAATGCAACTTTTACGGTCCAGTTCGTAGCTCGCTGGATCGTTTTCGGTGGTGAGCGGATAGTGGGGATGGGGACGGGGGAATTTTAGCCGATGCTACGAAGCTGAGGTGCGGGGCAGGGGACAGGAATTTTGCCGGAATATTGTACAAATTATTTAATATCTAAGAAACTAGAAATAAAATATATATTTTTTAAATGCAGATCGATAACCAAATAGTTTTTTTAGGATTAACTAAATTACAGAGTATGTGGTGTAAAAAACAACTTAGATATAGCATAAAACTCTCGTTAGTGTAAGTGTGTTCCCCCCGTCCGGTACGGGAGTGTTAACTTGAATAAAAAAAGGTTTCTATTTTCCTGCTGTAGGAGAGGAGTCAGTAGTCTGATCTGAGATTTTGACAACTTTTTAAGGAAAATAAAAATAAAATATTTAAAATAAGAGCGGCATAAACCTTCTTCAAATATTACAATGATCTTAAATGACCAACATCAAAAATGTTATCATCCTTAGGCACCTACATTTTCATGTTAAAAAAATAGCATTGACAGGTTTTACCTAACCACCGCTGAATAATTTATAAAAATCTAAATGCTTAGCAAATATCTATAAGTACAAACGGACAATTTGTATTATAATTAAAAATATTATCCTTAGGACGTCTAATTTTATTAGTTGATTTTCAAGTTCTGTGAAGGATCTATTCAAGTTCTGTTATTATTTAAGTTTTGTGAAAGAACTAGTCAATAATGATATAAATTGAATAGATCCTTCACAGATTGTGAAAATTAACTTTTAAGTTTGAAAGAATTCCCTTTTTTATGAATTTCGAGGCAACTGTGGCATTTTTTGAGTTAACTAACCATCAGGCTATTTTCCGAGGGGGTAGGCAGAGAGGACAGATTACCAAACAACTCGGTCTTGGCACCCTTGCCTCATTCACAATCACTCATACATCATCTCACATATGCTCGTCCAATATTCCGACTAAAGTATTTGGTTCACATGATCTTGCCATGTCTTCCTCGGGCGTCGCCGATTTCTTCTACCATCCACATTCACGTCATATATTCTGCTTACAATCCTTTCTTAGTTTATTCACTCTACAAGCTCAAACCATCTAAGCATCCCTCTATTAATCATTACGCCTACATTAGCCTTGCATTCTTTGCGTTTCTTCGGATTTCACACACGAACAAACATGGTTTTACCCACAGACATATGAATATTAATAGACTAGAAATTAAGGATGAGGGGTAAAATCAACTGTTGAAGAACGCAGAGGGTAAAGCTGACTGTGATTCGTCAATAAATCAATCTGATAGTATGTAGGCATCTCGCCTTATAATATCACCATTTAGTTCTTAAAAGTAACATCTGCTTTTGAATGAATAGACATTTTTACATGGGAGCGCAAATTACTCGCCACGTTATGAACAAATTTGCGAAGTCCAAATTCGGCAAAATAAATTTCTTCTATTTTCAGAGTCGAATATTTCGTTTATGTATTTAGTTAAGACACTTTTATAAATGTTCATAATTTACTTCCCAGCAACCAACCAGCTTTGTGTTTCACGTCCAGATGTATTTCGATGTGATAGTACATGTTTCTACAACTGATCCATATTATACGATGTGAATATGCTTAAAATAAAGTAAAATAATGCTTATATATGGAATGTAATACGACAATTGGGTTTATTCTCTTTTTCACATCTATTTTTACAAGTTTTCATAGTACAAGTCACCATTTTGCCGTGTTATTTCGTAAAATGAACCGATGATGCCTCGACCATAGTTCGCACAAGAATGATGACGTCACGTTTTCTAAATTCACTTGAGGCCATACGCGAGCACAACCGGCTCCAATGGAACCGGTATGGGGAGTGGGGAGTAATACGCTTTTAATCACTTAGGGCAGGTCAACTAATATTCATATGTCTATGGTTTTACCACACATACGCCTCAGCGATCTCATTTCTACAGCATTCAGTTTTTTTTGTTATAGTAATAATATTGTACTACAGAATTAACATAAACGAGTTATAAAATAAAATAAAACATTTTTTATTCCATAAAATAGTTAAAAATGGAATAGCTGAGTTGCACTGTCGATTTTTAAAATAGCTCTTAAGTAGAATCGGTACACGATTTGAATCTGAGATTAAGTAACATTTTTGGAAGAATTTAGTTGTTATAGAGGGCCGTTAAGCGTCTTAGAGATAACTTAATTACTAACGATGTTAGATCACACAAAATTGACCAATACGTATAAAGAAACATTTCACTCAGGTTGAAATGTTACCTTCTTTACTTAGTCATCAAATAAACACAAAAAGGCTTCACAAATCATATTTAATGCGAGTAAGCCATTTACCTCCAAGCACCCCTATAAGATAGAAAAGATCCAGACTGAAAGAAGAAAATATTTCTCATCCAAAAAAGTTGTCTTGTAACATATTTTTCGGTGTATTTTTTTTTCAAAATAACTTCCCCCGAGTGCCTCGTTGGAAACAATGCGGCCTTTTTGTAAACGAAGGGTATATTTAGTGTCTTGAAAGATTTTGCATAAATCAAAAATAAACGAGATATCTGAGCAAAGGGTTGCTGAGTAAAGATAATAAATAAACATTGAGAAACAGAGATTTTAAGAATATTGTTTGTTTGAAATATTGAAATTCTTTGGTAGAGGTGGATGACAAAAATTTCAGAAATAATATGAAAATTTGTGTTGGACTAAAACCAGTCGTATCGCCTCTCCATGTACAATTTCGAAAGTTACACGGTGATAATATGAATCACATTAATTGTCGTCTTCATATTCCAAATATGTTCTAAATCTTTCTTTTTGTTAGTGCTTAGTTGGCATCGCTCTTGGGTTCCTCCCAGGCGCAGTGTATTCAATTCCTTGACTGGCTTAAGTCCTCCATCACGACCCAAGCAACATTTTCCACGTCTGTGGTGGGAGTAGGAGTATTTAAAATATCGCCAGGTTATTCGTAACACGGGAATGTTTGTCTTTCTTTTAAAAAAAGTGATTATAAGATGAATATGGCATTTAATTTATGAAAATTTCACAAGGAACAGGTTTTTCAGGACTTTTTGGTGAATTTGAACTGGCAAATGAGTTCAATCTAAGTTTTTTTAGCACTATCCCCAGCTCAAGAATTCAAAAGACTTCAAAAATAGATGCTGAAAAGACTCACGAAGTCAATTGTGCGTTCAAAAACAACATTTTTGTTTGCATTTTTATATCGTTTCTGATGTTTCTGTCTATATCTCCTTCAAGATTGTTTATTCTAACCGAAACAAGTAAGTAAATCCTGTTTATTTATTGTTTTAAAGTTTATTTTGTAGAACTCCATTATATTTATTATTTATTTTATATACTCAATAATAATAATGGCTTCAGAGGGCGAAACATCTGAATAATAATTACATAGCAGAACTTGTTTATAACAGTTTTTATAAATTGAATAATAGTTTTATTGAGTATATAAAAGAAATTTATAAAATAAAATTAAAAAACCTGTTTAATTATCGTTCTGCAAAAGAAGTTACTATCATATTAAACGGCAACTATCAAATTTTCAATGGAATATTCAATTGCAATGTACATACAAGTACCTACAAATAATATTGTTACAATATTTTTTTGTTGTTTTATTTTCTTTATTAGGCAATATTATTTTTTGAGTGCATATACGAGTATTACATATAAGTATGATTTTTCAATGAAATTTTTTGTTTTTTATGCTATTCTATCCTAATGTAAGCTGATGCTTGTGTTTCAAGAAAGGAGTGATCGTTAATGTAAGTAAAACAAACTGTACTTATATGATTAAACTGTAAATGTTTTAATCAAAGGAAGGACCCAGAGACAAGAATAACTATTTAAATAATTACAAAAGAACGAAAATAATAAAAGTAACTTTCTTTAACGCTATTTATATGCGTGATATAATATATCTGAAAATAAATCTTACTTGCATTTTATTTCATTGGTGCTTGCGACTTAATTATTCATAGTTTATCTAATACATAAAATTCAACCTTCGTATGTTTGCGCTCGCAAAATGCGAAAAGTAAGAAAAGAAAAGTCGACTAATTTCAAAGTTGTTCTTATTAGCACCAGGAGTGTTTTTTTGAAAAAAAATATGAGTCATGTCCTTAAATTATTCCTTAAAATAATACATGCCAGGATACGCAATAAGTACGAGCAGGACTTGGATGACACTCAGTTTGGCTTCAGAAATGCGTTTGGGACGCGTGAGGCATTACTGTCTATCGATGTACCTACTATTGCAAAAGTGTCGTGACCAAAGAAAGGAAGTTTTTGCCTGTCTACGAAAAGGCATTTGATAGGGAAAACATGCTGACCTAATGAAAATGCTTGCGGATTGTAACGTTGACACCAAAGACCAGAATTTCATAAAAAACCTGTATTGGTTCCAAACAGCAGAAATAAGACATGGGAATGAGAGATCTAATGCAATTGCCATTCAGCGTGGAGTACGACAAGGCTGTATCCTGTCGCCACTATTGTTTAATCTCTATTCTAACTATGTCTTTAAAAGAGCTCTAAGTAATACTGAGAAGGGTCTTAAGATCAACGAAGTTGTCATTAATAACATAAGATACGCAGAT
Source organism: Hesperophylax consimilis (assembly GCF_061612785.1). NCBI lineage: Eukaryota > Metazoa > Arthropoda > Insecta > Trichoptera > Limnephilidae > Hesperophylax > Hesperophylax consimilis. The sequence continues at coordinate 32,782,922 of NC_142850.1, forward strand.
GATACTGTATTACTAGCTGACTGTATCGATGACCTCCAAGACCTATTAAATCTTGTTAATAATGCTGGTGAGCAACTGGGCCTAACAATCAACGTCAATAAAACAAAATGGATGACATTTGGACGACTAGATCACTCTGAATCAGTGATTCAGTTAAATGGTTGTAATGTCGAAAAGGTCGAAAAATTTAAATACCTCGGCAGTATTCTCACGGAGACTCTTCACCCAGATGTAGAAGTTAGGTGCAGACTTGAAGCAGCAAGAACTGCGTTCATTAAAATGAAATCCCTCTTCTGCAATGATAATATCAGCTTAAAACTAAGGCAGAGAATGCTAAAATGTTATGTTTGGTCGGTCTTGTTGAATGGATGTGAAACATGGACCTTGAAAGTAAAGACCATGAACATGTTAGAGGCTATTGAAATGTGGCTTCACCGGAGAATACTCAAAGTCCCATGGACTGACATGATCACCAACACAGAAATTCTCAGGCGGGCTAGAGCAGAGAGAGAGCTGTTTAGATTAATAAAAATCAGGAAAATTTCATATCTGGGTCATGTACTTCGAGGGGAGAAGGATCACTTGCTCCAGTTAATATTGAAAGGCAAGATAGAGGGTCGCAGAGGGCCTGGTAGGAGACAAATGTCTTAGCTGCGAAATATACGAGAGTGGACCGGCATTAGAAGTGTGGAGGAGCTATTCCGGGCAGCGCAAGACAAAGAGACATTTTCTAGAGTGATCGCCAACGTCGAGGGGACCTGATACGGCACATAAAGAAGAAGAAGTGTTTTTTTTGGTTGGTTTGATTGGTAGAAGATGTCAAAGAAGAAAATTTAACGCAATATCTCTGCACCGGAAGATCCTGTATCTTCGATTTAAAGCCGATGAAATGTAGTTTTTTGGTGTACAGTAGTGAATAGTGGAAGAAGTCGGAGACGCCCGAGAAAGGCATTAACAATAGCGATGCATTGCGGGGTCCATCTTCTTCTAATATATAAAGTTGATTGTGTGTTTATGGCGGGCGGCGTAGATTTGGACACAAATCTACCGTATTATTTCGAGGTTGATATTCAAATCAAGGGAAAGGTCACTGAATTTTGATAAACACCCCTAACCCTTAAGCCCAAAGCTCAAAGCTCAAAGCCTAAAACTTTAAGCTAAAAGCTCAACATCAAAACCCAAAGTTTAAAGTCCAAAGCTTAAAGCTCGAAGCTCAAGTCCCAAAGATCAAATCTCGAAGCTCTATGCTCGAAGCTCAAAGCTTCTATTTTATGTTACCGTTACAAATGTAATGTTTAACTTAAATGATTTATATTTTGTTCTTTTTTCATCTTTTTCATTATATTCCCATTATTAATCACAGTTCATCACTCAATTTTGTTTTGTGTATTTGTAGATCTATTTTACATTATACCTACATTATAAAATATATCATCTAAATACTATTATTATTTCTTATAATACAGATATTTTCTTTTGTACACTATATCATCTATCACATTTATTTGAAAGCATTTTTAGGCGTATAAATAAATAAATGAATACATTATTTTCCTAACTCCACGGTTAACGAAGATTTATTATTTCTTGGAGATTGTAGAGAGAATTCAGAAACTTATTCTAAAATAATAAAAGCCGCTTGCGGACACACAGCGGATGAAAGAATGACTCGCAGCTAATGTCTTCTTCTTCTATAGATGCAAGCTCATTAGCCGATACGCAGTTTTGTTACCAAAATTTAATCCAAAGAGACATGGCCTTTATTAAAATGGTGTTAGGGGTACAAATGGACTCCAAAATAAAATTAAACCATTATTTAACAAGTTATCGGGAAATCTTTTAAGGTGTTACTTATAAATTACATCGTATCTGTATTCGAAGTGAATTCTAACGTTAGGATGAAATGAAGTTATCGGACACTCCTCAGATAGGAATTCCATTACACTCTGCAGCAGGTCGAGACATGAATAAAAGGAATTGAAGTATGCATCGGGCAAAAATATCTCCCGGCAAATTTAATCCCCAGACTTCAATTTTCATGTCAGCTATTTTCGCCAATAAATGTTTCAAATTGACAAGTGACAATTTTTCACACAAGGAATTGGAAACTGAACGTGGATGCTTTTTCGAAATGAATATTTTAACTGCTTTGTAGAACTTATACCACGTTTTAGGTACCTACTTTTTTAACAGTCGCAAATGCTGGGAATCAATAAGGCCCAATGGTGGACAGCCTATTTTTATGAACATTCCAAGGCTGAAGGAGTTGGTATAAGGAGTGGTGCAAGGGAATGTCAAGATAAATAAAGTGACGATGAGTATTTTACATTTCAAATCAGGTCACTCAATATAGCTAAAGCTATTTCAGGAAACAAGTTTTTGATTCCAAATGGTGGTCTCTCAACAGGGCGAAATAATAATCAAAAGCATTTAGAAATTTCTCCGGTCACGGATTTTTTATATATTTTTTTATGAGCCAGTGAGACTATGGTATCCCCAATTGGTTTATGTTGTGATGGAGAAAGTAGTGGTTAGGAGAAGGAGATGGGGAATAAGAAGATGAGGAAATACCCTGCTGTTCATATCTTGTCACCAAACACGACCAAAGCCATTTCAAGTAACGGTTCAATTCAGAATGGTGGTCTTACACCAAGGCGATACTGAGAGTATTTTCCACTCTTTGTGCAAATGTATGATATTTTTTAAAATATTTATTAGCTATTTTCGGGTCGGGATATGAACCTACAACATTTCACTGATTCGCCGATGGAACATACATACAATTTTACTATTACTACTCCCCTCCTATTGTGATGGCATACATATTAACTAACTAACCAACCATCACGCCATTTCTTCGCAGGGGTAGACAGAGAGGACGGCCTGCCGAACAACTTAGTCTTGACACACACTCCTTGCTTAATTTAATTTCTTACATCTTTCATAGATACTCTTCTATTCTTCTGACTCTTGACATGGCCCGACTCAACTACTTGATCATGCTATCTTCCTCGGCTGCTTCCAACTTCTTCAACCATTCATATTCGCGTCCTTACACTCCTTTCTTTGTTCATTTGCTCTGCGTGCCCAAACTATATAAACGTCCTTTTCTTTCTCTTACTCATCATCATCAGCTTTGCATTCTTTGCAAATCACCACTTTTCTCAAACGATCATACATGGTTATACCACAAATTTGCCAAGGGATCTGATTTCTACAGAATTCTGTCTACTTTTAAACTTCTTCTGCCAGTTCTAGAAAACTGGCAGAAGAATGGCAGAAAATGGCAAAAGAATGGCAAAAGAATGGCAAAAATGGCAGTGAGGTAGACCTCACTGCCATTCATCGGAATAGGTACTAGCACTCCATTGTGAACTGTTTGTTTCGCTTCATTGGACAATTTTTTTGTTAGATCTAACTGCGTTCAGTCTTTTTTAATGAAGTTTCCTGCATTTAACCCTTTTTTCAATATCGTTTCGCCAACTTTCAACTTTCCGCTGCGGTGGTGGGTAAAGCTCATTGATTATTGATAGACTCCTTATATTCAATTACGTTATCCATTATGCGACGAAGTTCGAAAAAGGATTTTTTTTTTAAATTTATGTATCGTCTCTTCCACTTTCCAAGAAATAAGTCCATGGGTACTACAACACAAAACACATACAAATTTACTCGTACCCCAGTTTCATAGAGACCTAAATAAACGAAAAAATTCTTGAAAAAGTAACAAATTCTTTTTTCAATAAATATACGTGATACTCTCGTTTCTCATCTTTGCTCCATGCTTTTTCTAAGATTATTCAACGAAAACAAGGAAAGGAGTGGATGATTAATAAGTACGCTTTCAATATCCTCTTTTTATTACTAAAACAATAAAGTAAACTAAAATACATCGTGTAAAAGTTAACAAGAATTTGCTGTATAAACTCACGACTGTCTAGTTGTACTATAGTTGTTTATTTGCATATTTTTATAATCATAATAAAAATGGAAACTTTAAACTGAAGAAACTTTAACAAAACAACTGATGTTGACATTGTTTGTTTTCTTTAGATTTCATCCTTGAGCGAAGATAATATTGGTGGAGCAAGCAATAGGTGAACTTACGATGTGTATGGGTGAAGGAAATGAGGTGAACAAACATTTTTAAAAGATCTTCAAATTAAAAGTCCCAATAATAATGAAACTGATGAGTACATGAATTCGTATTTATGACAATTTAAATCTTTCTAAAAGAAGGTGTAAATAATGTAGCAATATAAATGTACAATTTTTATTATACTATCTTGATTCATTTTTGGATTTATTTCTGCCCTGATGATAGACGCTGTAAGGCTGTCTCAAACGTTTGCTAAAGGTGAGGGAAAAGCATCACCGGATAGTAACATATAAATCAGGATAATGCTTTTGATCGTGAAATATCAAATCGTATTTTTACTCTTTTCGACTCCTAGACTGGCAAATATTAGATATACAGTATGAAATTAGCCTAAATTGTATGCTATTAAGAGGAAGCTACAAGCCAAAAATTTGTTTATTCTTGGTATACCTTATATTGTAGGTAATAGGCATTAAAATCGCTTGACAAACCGAGTCTAGAAACGTTCGATTTCAAGCACAAAACTGGTTTTTATTTATTTTGTAAATAATTTTCTAAGAAAGCAAAAAAAATAATGAAGTGTTGTTTATTACGCGTTCATACATTTCTATTAAAAAAAATTAGTAGTTTACATTTATTTATTTGTATTCTAATCAAGCGAAACGATAGGAAAACCTTCAATTTATCTGAAGAATATTTTTAGGTATGCATAATGTACACCAATTCGTTATAAAGATTAATCAAAATACTGATTCAGCATTAAGCTTCGCCTTAAGGCGATGTATTACGAAGTAATGCAAAATCGTGTGTTTTTGGTTTGAAACTTTTAAGATGATTTAATTAAATACTGCAAGTAGAACATATCTTTGTCTTCGCTTTAATAGATTTGATAAAACAAAAGTTTTTCAAAGCATTTCAAGCATTTTTCAATTACTTCAAGCATTTATAAGTATTTTTAAGTCTTCTTTTTTGTGTATATTTAAGTAACTGTCCTGTAAAAATGCACTGAAGTTTAAATATCTTATTTATTGTTATTAAGTTTAATTTGTTTAAAAATAAAATAAAATAAAAATATTTAACTTGGTTAAAAATAAACTGTTTTTATAAACCCAATAACAATTATTGAATATATAAAAAAAAAAAAATAATAAATAAAAAAAATAAAAATAAAATTAAATATCTTGCTTACAAACCCCATTTTGGTTATGAATTTATTTAATGTGGCAATTAAGTTCCTTTAGAGGTACGATTAGAAAATATTTTGTGCCTGAACTTCATAAAGTAAAATAAGCGATAGCGATTTTTTTTCCTTAAATCATAACAGGTGGTCGGAAATTTTATCCTTATCGTCAATACGTAGGGAATATATAATTTCGTTCAAATGTTACGAATTGGATGACCTCAAACTAAATAGATCGATCGTTTAGAAACATTTCAACCCTTAAAATTTTGTTTGAATCTTTAGTTTAAAGTCAAGTCCATTATTTTAATATGCATTCAGATTCAATGAAACTATTCAACATAAATTCCTAAGACACATTCATTTTAAACTTGGTATTCCCATTGATAGCTTAAACTATAATTACTTGATAACAGTTATTTTTAATAAAACTCTGAGATGGAAGAACTATATCCGACTTAAAATTTATTAATGTTCAAAATTGTACATGGTAGAAAAGACAGTCCTGATTTAATTAACCTCATTGAATTTCACATACCTATGAGAGCCACTCGTTCCAAAATCCTGTTTAAATGTAACAATACCAGGAATTAGCATTTCAAAAACTCGTTTGTGCCTAGATAACATAAGTAAGTAATAAAGTCTGTAGGCTGTATTATAATATCTTTCAATCAATATTAATTTAATCTTTGTCTACTTTTTTTTTTTAAATTTATATTTGTGTTTTTTACAATAAATATACAATGTTTACAAGTCATGCTGTTTTAATTCATACTACACTTCCATTAAAAGCATTTGCTTGTGGAGTGTACATTTGCGAAAAAATAATATAACTAGGTTACAAAGTAAAAAAAATTACAAAATTAAAATCCATACAAATTATTGTATTTGGAAGGAAGAAAAAATATATATTATGGAGGATAATTAGAGTATAGTAGGATAATTTGTGAGATTTTCAATTGAAACTAGGTGAATCAGTTTTTTTGTTAACGATTTCCCTAAAATATTTTTTTTATATGGTTCAATATTTGTTTCTTATCATTAATGTTTCTAATTTCTTCTGGTAATTTATTAAAGAAATATTTTTCTTGTGTGTATAATGGTGCTGGCAAAAGGAGTGTGTAGTTTAGGGCATGCAAATATATATTTAAGTCTGGTTCGATTTTCAGCTATGAAACATATCATTTTATATATATATATATATATATATATATATATATATATATTATTCAAATTATAAAAGATATATATATATATATATATATATATATCTTTTATAATTTGAATAATTTAATTTTTCATAAATAAGTGTTTAAATGTAGGAACTTTGAATTCTTCGAATACGCGTTCAGTGGGAAAGTCTGGAGGTTTTTTTAGTATTATTTTTATTATGACTTTTTGAACAATTTCTATGGGGCTCAGGCTAGTTTGTAAGCTGCTCTCCAACTGGCATATTGCAGAACAGATTGTACTAATGCATAATATATTGAGTATAGATTTTTCATTGATAAGAAATTTCTGATTCGTAAGAATATATAAATTAATTTCCTAATATTCTTATATTATATTCTGTATGTATTTGTATCTCCTAATCTAAGCCCTTTTAGAGCTTGTGTTAATGTTATACTTTTTGTCGTCAGTTTACGTTCAAAGGCCACTGTTAAATATTATTTAAAAAATATATATATATAAATTTGTAGTGTTTGATTATACTTTTATATAGTGACATGCAATTATTGTTTATGGTATATTTAAATACATTTATTTAATATCACACATTTCATTCACAAACTAAATAAATGTATACGCATACACGGTTCATTCATAAACACAGTCGCTAGATTCTCCGTAACTTTGGAAACCTGAGATCTTGGAATAATGCTTCCGCAAATTGAAATGAGATTTTCAAACACGATGTCTGTGATGCCACATTTTCAGGATTTTTATTGAATTTACATTTTCAGTAGAATAATCCGCCTCAGCACGCCTTTCCATTTTCCAATTCTGCTAGTTCCTTTATCTGATCAAATGCATCAAAATATTATGCAGGTTTGAAAACCGTGAAATAACAGATGAATTTTTCGAAAGAAATCGGCGATGGGCATAAAAACGAGATATCCGCTTTGAAATCATCTTTTACGATCAGAAAGAAAATATATAGAAATGTCGAAATTTAAATCGAACGAATCGGTGCACGCTCAAATGTTTTGACACTTCAAATAATGCACGTATCTTTATTTTTAGATTTCGCATGAGAATCTCAACTTCCCGGATTCAGTAAGCCTATGGCATTCCCAAGTTCGGGAATGTTGTGAAGCTGACAACGAGAATTCAAAATTTTATGTTTCACTTTTAAAACAGTATAAAAATAGAAAAGGGGAGGTCAAGTAGAACGAACAAGGAGAAAATAAAAATATTCTAATTCATTGGCTAAGATAGATTATTCTTGATTACAAATACAGAGACTTTATACATATCTGGAAGAGAGTTATATAGTGTCTAGGCAATATAGTTCAGATATTTTATCCCATATTTTGAAGTGTGTTTGAGGAATGCGGATTTTATGTTAATAGTAGAGTGTTGTGGTTGTGGATGTCTTGATTGTATTAAGTGGCTGGATGTTGGTGTGGGTTGATTGTTGGGTATTTTACAGGATAGTGCTCGTGATTTCATATTTGGGAAGGATTGTGATTGGAATGATACCGGAAACTAAATAAATGTTCTGTAAGTATGTGTCCCATGGAAGACCAAGAACATTTCTGAGAGCTCGGTTTTGTTCCACCTGCAGGTAAGCATCAGTTTCTTTACGTCAAAGCTCAGATACAGTAGAGAATAAATTTACCATCAAGAAAAAATATGATACACTAAGGTTAGTAACGGAATGGGTAGTAATCCTTGAAGCCTTTATAGTACACCAGTTATGGGGGATATTTTTTTCTTTCACATCATTCATGTGGAGATCCCATGATAGCTAGGAATCTACAACCAGGTCCAAATATGTTGTGCTCGTTTTCTTTTCGAGACAGTTGTCACCAATTTCAACATTGAGGCTGAAATTTTACTTGCTGCTGAAAAGTATGCGATGCGTTTTTTACTTTAAGGGTCAGTTTTTTTATTCTCAAGAAGCTTTTGATATGGGAAACATTAATAATCATATCCGTTTTAATCTCCACTTGATTCGGTTTGTTATAAAACATTAATGTTTTGTCCACATAAAGCTGTATATGTCCTTTAATACCCCACATTGATATTTATTTGCACACGTCGGGCTTAATTACATTACACAAGAATATTTGGATCACATTACATAGTGCATTAAAGTTAACCTAATAAAATATATAATTATATGTTTTTTCATATTTTTTTCATAAGAAGCAATTACTTTGTGGTAAGACATTATATTTAAAAAAAAAAAAAAAAAAAAAACAAACACTTTGTATTTAACCACGAATATTTATTATTTTACTCATCGACCGGTTTCGCTATGATCTAAACTTAATTAATAAAATCCTAAATAAGAAACAAAAACAAATATCGGCAAATAAATTCCTTTACAAAATTACCCCGATAAACAATGACACCCAAAACTATCACTGGCGTAGGATTCTATTCATAAATAATTTTTCTAACCTAAGTGTTAAGAACCTTCCTTCAGATATAAAACCAGCTTTCTATACACACAATAATATCGGAAGATTTTTAATTAATACTAAAGATAAAGATGATCAGTTAAGCCATTCGGGTCATAGGGAAAACATCACGAAATGCCAATGTTAGAATAAAAGAACACTTACGATGTTTAAATGGTAAGGGTTTCTTTGAATTCGCAAACCACTTAATCTCAACAGATCACACATTTAATAAAATCTCAGGCGCTTCCATGTTACATAAAAACAGTTTAGGTATTAAATAAGACAATTTAGAAGCTTTAGAAATGAGGAAATCATTAAATACAAATATGTATATATGTATTTAATGATTATGAATATATAGGCCCGTAAGTTATTTTACGATTTACCGGATACAATAAAAAGTGACAAAAATTATTTTAAATTTAAAAAAAAACTTTCGTTGTATTTTTACAGAGAAGATTGACTTACTTTTATCGATGATTTTTAGATAAATTCTGTTGCTTATTCTGTTGCTCATTTCTGTTGCTTATATTTTTGTTGATTTTTCGTTGATTTTTGTTGATATTCTGTTTCTATAATTATATATAATTTTCTTATTGTACAATATTTTGTAGTATTTTACAGTATTTTTGAACATATTTTTTTCCATTTTTGTAACTATACATATTATTATCTATATATATAAGCACATAGACTAGCTCCCCAGTTTGACCCGAGAATATTTCTCTACAAATTGGGTAACCAAAAAAAAGTGATGTCTGATATGAAATGTAATATATTTTTATCTCTTGTGAATATTTACTTTTTTTCTAATTAAAAAAAAATTTAAAAAATGTCCGAATTTTTACTTAATAACCAAATTAATTTATTATTATATATTGTTGTTCTGAGATGTTTAATTAGTACCCACTATTATTATTGTGTAATTTCTATGATAATGTAAAAAACCTTTATAATCTATCACCATTCATTGTTTGTAAATTTACTTGTAATTACATGTAAATTGTTGTCTCCCTTCCACTTATTGATTATCCATTGTATCTCTTTCAAATAATGTTGTCTCTATCTAATTATATTCTTTCTCCCTTTGTCTGTCAACCTATATATAACCAACAATTCTGTATTAGTAGTTAGTTATTATTATATCATGTTGAAGCTTGGTTGAATCGAAACCGGTCGATGTGTAAAATAATAAATATTCGTGGTTAAATACAAAGTCTTTGTTTTATTTAAAAAAATTATATGTTTATTCTCAACTGTATTAATGGGATTTACAATTCAATTTATCCATATTAGCAGTACGTTGAGAAACAATAGATTTAACAAAAAGGATAGACACAAACTGAATGTACAAAAAATACAAAAATAAATAAATAATTATAATTAATTTATTCAGCTGCATTAATAGCAACGATATAACTTAACGATTAAGATAGGAACAAAATTAATCAACGTAACACACATTACAAGAACAAAAAAATTAAATAAAAGAAATTTAAAATTTGTAAATTTGTATTCAACTTTAAATCCAGCTGAATGTGAATGCTCCAGGCTACCGGTCGGTAGACCTGCTTTTACTCATTTACTAATCGACCCCTATCGTCAGAAACCATTCCCGTTAATGTACGTTGTGACGTAATTTTTACGAAAAAAATTCGAAATGACTGCGCGGAGCCCTCGAAGAGACCAAATTGTTTTAGCCTGTGACAGAACACGCTTTAAGCGCTATATATTTTCATGGCTTGGCCTAATGCTGCATATCGCTAGCCATACATTCCCATTAGTAATGTATGGTAAGCTATATGCTGAAAGAGGCCAAGCCATAATGTATATAAAACGTATAGCGTAATGTGTCGCCTACCTTAAGGTTTAAACAATTTTCTCACCTTTACGTATCCAGGTTTCCGGCATCACGAGAATACGTACCGTTTATGTAATATTTTTAAGAATTTCTTCGATTGAGTCAATTTTATTTCAAATGCTTCTAGCGTTAATGTAAATGAACCCATGCAGGAACTTTTTGTGGTGTATTCTTGTATTTTGAAACGTTTTATTTTCTCGAAGTTGCCCACGTAGTCTACCATTTCTCTGAAGCGGTCATACATGAGCTTCCAGAGTGGGCAATCCGGATTTGTTGCCAGGGGGCTTCTGGTACCTCAACCGCAATTTGAACACGTTGGCCATAGTAAATAAATCGCCATAGTAAATACAGGATAGCTTCTCCGTACAAAAGTAAATAGTTGCAAGAAGGCTATAATAACACACTTCAATAATAATGATTAATGTTAACCCAATACTATTCTTCCACAAGGGTTCTATAATATAATTTTATTTAGCAAATTTTACTTTATGATAACTGTTTCAATAAATCATTTGGTAAACTTGTAGAATTCCGCTGCACACAAAGGATCTTTAAAAAATACTTGATTTGAACTTAAATATCGAATGGAGACAACTATATAAGTCGGGGGTTTAATTAAACATGCACAAAATAGGTTTATAGGGTTTACTTTGGGTTTTTTAATGATTTGTGCGTATTAAGCAAGCAGCGGAATTTTACAAGATTATTAATCATTATGTACTTAAAAGCCAGTATGGGCCCATAATATTTATAAATAAATATTTTTATTCTAGTCTCGACACGCGCTTCGTATTCTATCCGTATCCGGTTAAACTATTTCTTACGAAATTGCTATTTAATTTATTTTGGTTATATTTACCAATCTGCTGAAAAACCTATTTTTTATGGAAACGACAAAAACAATTTTTCGGTATAGACACTAACCCTTTTCGCGCACCTTAATATAACACTGTCACTTTAAAGCGTCGAGTGAAGTGAGGATTAGGCGTTAGGCTGTATTCGTCACACTGTAGTTAACCCCTCCTACCCAACACTTGTCGCTACAGGGTGTATGCGGGGAACCTCTCCACAAAAAGTGCCGTTTCAAATTCTTATAATTCATCATACCGGCATTAGGGTCTGAAAAATTTGAGGTTCTCAGACAAAAATCTTTAGAAAGTGTGGAAATAATCCATGTCGAGGTGAGAAGGACATTCCTAGAATTTCTGGAGCTGACTAGAATATTGAGTGCTTGACACTTTCAGCGGGGTTATTATGGATTGCTGGAGAAGCAGAGACTTGAGAGTACGGAATATATTACTTAATATATACTTCATTTTTAGTGTACCCAAAAGAATGCTTATTTTAGTTCCAATAGAGGAAACCCATCAAAATCGGGTGAGTGGGTAAAACGATAGCTATTTCAGTAAATTATGTTGCATTCTGCCGCCAGAGCGCGTAATCGTCGGCCCCGTTTGAATTTAGTCACCGCCATATTTATTAAGGCTAAAAGCGACGCTCCTTATATTCTACTTGTTCATAGATGAGGTTAATTATTTTATTCGTTTTAAAAATGTGCTTTTTAATAATAATAATATTTGGATGATTTGTATAGCGCCGTTTTTGTGCAAAATCACCTCAAAGACGCTGTACAAATATATAATACATTTCTACAATGATCTACTAAATACGTATGGAGATAATATACAGTTTTTAGGAAAGTATTGCTTTACAATATTAAGACAAATTATTTGTTTGCGCCCGTACATACGCAATATGAATATGAATAAATATTTTTGTCTGTTAAAAAACTCAATTATTTCAAGAAAGGCATAAAAATACCATATTGAATTTGTATGTCTTTCTCGAAGGAATAGAGTTTATAAACCAACAAAACAATTTATTCGCGTTCATATTCCATGTGTACGGGCGCAAACAATTAATTTGTCCTAATATTGTGAAGCAATACCATGCAAAAAGCGTAATTTAATAAAATAAATTAATTAACGTCATCTATGAACACGCTGAATATAACGAACGTCGCGTTTAACCTTTACAGGCCATGCTATAGAAATTGCGTTCACAGTTAGGACGAGTTATTTCGGAGATTTGAACAATTAATTCATCAAATTTCAACGTTCAGTTTCGGGTTCTGCGAAAGTCCTCTTCAGGTTCTGTTATTATAACATTATAGGCTAGTCGCTTGACAAAACTGAAATAATAACAGAACTTGAAACAACCCGTCAATAGAGACCTGTTTTCAGACGTCTAATTAATTAACGTCATATGTGAACACGATGAATATAATGAGCGTTGCGTTTAACCTTAATATTTTAAAGCATAATTTGCAAAACGTGTAATTAAATTAGCGCCATCTATGAAAGAGCAGATACTAATTACTTTAAGTATAGATTTAATAATAATTCCATTGTCTCTCGCATTTTTTCGTCATAAATTTCAGTTTCCCCAAAAACATACTTTATTTTTAATCAAAATCAATTATGTTTCCCGTTGTTCGCTTTCTGAACACCTATTTATGTTTCCTCTTGAATAATCAAACGTTCAAAGCGTAATAATGAGCCACATTAAAATATTTAGGAAAATCAGAAGAGAGGAGTTTAATCGTGTTTCGGGGGAAAAACCAAAATCACCATTCACGAAAAAATCTTCGCATTTTAATTTTGGGTAAATACATAGGTTAGGTACATTTTAATCCAGAAGAGAATAACGATTCAGAAAAAGATAAAAGTTTCTAAATAAACTGTTCATTAATCTGAGAGTTTGGTAAGAGAAACACTTTATATCGGTGTTTTACTTCTTTTTTTGATTATCCAATACTTAAGAAATGCGTCTAAAGGCTATAAAAAAGAAACACTTAAAGTGTTTGACAGTCATTCGGCAGTCAGACGAACCCCAGGCTTTGGACAAGTCGGCTGTAAACCGGACTTTCAACAACTTTAATAGGCCTCCGTGGATGAGTTGTTACGATCCTTGGCTAAGAATCCGGAAGTCGCGGTTTCAAATCCCGGGGTGCGCAAGTAAATTTTATTTGTGTTATTTCACAAATTATTCAATAATTATACAATATATAGTGTATTTGCGACACGTTCCAGAGTGTTAAATACTTTCAGTATCGCCCTGGCGTAAGACCACCATTCAGAATGAAAACGTTGCTTTAAATGGCTTTGGCCGTGTTTGGTGGCCAGTTCTGAAGAGTCAGATACAACCCCACCATCATCTTTAGCTTCGGTTTCCCCACCCCACTACCTTCTGCCTCACCCCTATAACTTTATAGAGGATGCCATGGTTCCATGATAACTCAACACAATGACTGTAAAAAGTGATGAAAAGTCAATAAAAACGATGAATAACTAATCTATAAACCTTACATATTTAATCTAGTTTTAATTTATCACTTTTCATGACTTTATATACATTTTTAAAGGTATGTCGAATTGTCATTTTGATGAGTTATCCGGTCGCCGGATGCCAGTCTCACCGTCTCCAGATGACTGGGAGCAGCTGGGATTCTAGTGCGAAAAGTTTCAAAACTGTCATAAGGAAAAAGATATTAAGTAACATTTCAATTCGGGACGCTGGTATAGGTACCGCCGCCCCGGAAACCATTTATTGGATAACCAAGACCTCTGCCATAGGTGACCCTGAGTGTTTTGCTTTTTGCTGTTTGTTAATGTGGTGAGGTTTGTCTAGGTTTCGGCGGAGGATGCGTTTGCCAGCGTCACTGCATGACTGGTTGATGGAGACCTTTTGACTTCTCCAGCCGGTCTCTCTCTCTCGACCCATCGCCTTGCACTGCAGTGGGAGGAATGGATTCACTCCTGGACATATTGACCCCCAATTCCAATCCAACCCCAGTGCCTCCTGTGTGGAATTAATGTAAACAAAACAAAAAAACAAAAATTGGGTAAAGGATAACGGTTGACAGGAGAATAAAAAGGCATGTGTATTGTATTTCTCCTAATTTATAAGAATGATACATTGTTATGGTCATGACAACAGTAGGCTATACATCTTACATAAGGAATACACAATCATTTAATCCGGCATTTTATCTTACTTAGTCTTAAAAATTAATTTATAAATTGTGCATTTCATATGCTGATAAATATTTAACACTAAAACCAGAAATATCTGCTGACCAAAAACAATCAAAATTACTCAAATGATAAACAAATAAAGGACGTCGTTATTTCGAAGCACATATAAAAAACAACGATTTTTTTTCCTAGTAATTTAATTTTTAATTGTTTTTTTTCGGTTGTTAATGGTCAAAAAATATGTCTGTACAGAATGATTAATTTACAGGGCTCCTTCAGTCTATCATTCGATCAATGCAGCAAAATAGGATTTATTTTTTAGTCCAAAAAACACGTAGTTTTAAAACTAAAGAATTTATTTTTATACCTAAAAAATATAAAAAATCTGCATTAACCAAACAATAAATAAATTTCGACATTGATAATCATCTATCTACAGAAAAAAAACACTTACTAAGAAAAATTTTTTTTCATGATAGATGGTGAAAAGTTTTGTTTGTAAACAAAAATAACATTTAAAAAAAAACACCAAAAAATAAACAATTATGAATGTTTTACCGAAAATAACATTAAACTTTTTTTTTTAATCAACGTAATTTTACATTTGAAAACATGTTGTAGTGTGAATTATCTATCGGTACTTTTGAAAAATACGTAATGTAGTTTCTTTTATTCTACCTTATTTATCTAAAAGGTAATACTATGGCTCAATTAAAGAAACTAAAATAATGAAATTGACTTTATTTTACTACATAAATCACACATTTGTGTTTGGACACAAATACACCATCGATAAGTATTTGTACAAATTGTGTTAAATTGTATAAAAAAAATATTTTAAAGGTGTCAAGGACATTAAAAATAATCCTTCAACAAAGAATGTTCTAAAAGTACAAAAAAATATATAAGAGTGGTTTCACGTTTTATCATTTACAATGCTTGAATCCAATTATTATAATAAACAATATAAAAGCCTTAAAAATAGCAAAACAAGGAATGTTTTGAATAATTAAATAAGAAGAAAAGAAAACAATATAAAAACTCAGTTTAAGTCACTTTGTAAGGAAAATAATATTTAACTGTTTTCTATTTTTTTTTAAATATACTTGGAAATGATTGGATGAAAAAAGGAATGATTCGGTTACCCTGACGAAAAAACTATTATTTGTTTTCAAATCTTAACTAAGAAAAATATTATGCAAAAACTTAAAAATCAACTTGTTTTAAGGTTTGTTGGACACCATCATTACATACGTTGCGAATGTGAATTGAAAATAATCTAGTCTAACATAATAAAGCATATATAAAAGTCGGTTATGAAAATATTTGAGGTGAAAGATTTTCTGCGATGCTGCAGAGGTCTTGAAATGTACCCCTTTTGAAGTGGTCTTCAAAATGCTCCACTACAACGGCTTCTACAACATCACCACAAAATATCTTCACTTTAAATAAACTCGCGGTTTGGGGAACAGAGAGAGTCCATTTCAGGAGTTCAGACAACTATTTGAATCCCAATTGAATCATGAACGCGAGCTGCTGAATGATCATGATTACACACGGCACGTTTCTCGCAGGTTCTAGTGCAAGGCCCATTCCGATTTACATAGTTAAAAATTACTACACAGTTTTTAGAGTTATAGTTGCACGTTAATGGTCAGAATTCCGAACGTTTAGTAGTCTGTTTTCATCTTACGCAGCGTCAATGTCCGCAAAATCAAAATGCCAAACATTTCACATTGTCATTTTAAAGTCAAGAATGATTTTAATTTGATGCCTCTTCTATGTTAGACTAGAATCTTGACAATACACATACAGAATACATCAAAACTAAATCCTAAAAAATATGTAATGGCACGATTGCCAAACTTATAATATATCAAACAGTTACACATGTAATAGTTAAAATTCCAGAAAATACACTAAACTCACCTCGTGGAGATCAAATAATGTACTGAATGAATAATATTTAACATAATTTAAAATGCTTATTTGTCTGAATAAGTGTACTATTTTTAATGTAAGAAAAAGAAAATATATACATGGAAATAATTGAAAAAGGTTTGACATTATAATTTGGCTTGTTTGCTTCAATTAGAAATGCATTTTAACTAAATTATTCTAAAAAATAAACGTAGGTATTATTAAAATTATAAGTGGGATCGTTTATGAAAAAAAATATTTTAAAATAAAAATTCTTATATTAACCAAAAGATTTCAAATAGATCTGTTCTTCGGATGCGGATTCTTGCGAAAATTTGCGTATGATCCCTGTGGCTATATATACTTATGACGTGTTGAGATGCGTTCATATACGCTTGTACTTATAAACTGCGTTTTTGCGAACTGGATTTTTTTTAGAATTTCCTAGTAAATTATTACTTTCACACGCTTTTGGGTGCTTTTTAAAAACAAATTTAAAACATATGATATGTGTATGACAAATATTTGAGGGCAACAAAAGCACACATGAAAATACATGCAGTTATAGCATACACCGAATACGCCTACAGTAAAAGTAAACGTTGGCGCCGAACAGAATTTATTGAAAACAGTTGGAATTTCGTTCGAATTTACGGTTCGCAAAAATCTACTCACGAAGAACGAGACGACCAAAATCCTTCTCACAGAACAAAAAACAATGTCACTATACAACATATTGAAAGAAAGAGGAATTTGTCATCGTGATAATATATTCATATAATTAAATGGTGCTCTCTATGGATAAAACACACAATAATGACTATTGCAGTTAAGTAAACAATCCCTTCAATCTCAATTTTCAACGTGGACAGTTCAAATGCGTTGGGTCATCATTTGATTGAAAGTGGTCTAACGCTAGTTACATAAATGTATTAGATTGAATAAAGGTAAAAGAAAGAACCGAGGATATGAAGATATGACATGAAGAATACGGAGGCAGTAACGCAAAGTGTAGAGTATCGCTTACTAACAGTAAGTTCGTTGATTCTTCACGCTCCGCACGTAATGTATTTATTATTTAAAATTTAATTATTTCGTTACAAAAATCTACGTCCGTACGATAACAGCCCGCTATATTTAGTCAGTCTATATTTTAAAAATTTACGTTAGCCTTGCGTTATCATATACAATATTAACATCGATAGACACCTCATGGAAAAATTCGACGAAGAGAAAAATTGTTGAATGTCCGCCATTATGTATTTTAAAACTAGTTGTTAGCACGCGACAAAAGTGCCATTTACATAAAATGTCCGTATCAGTAAAAAATTGACTGGTTTATTATACATAATACAAATGTTCCATAGCGTTTCGTAGAACAAGTCAGAACTGAAAAATATTAACAATTGACGTATAAAAAAACCAGTCGAAATAAGGAAGAAGAAAAAAATACACATTTAATTGCATCAAATTTAGTCTACTCACGAAAAAAGCTCGCCTCCTAGCCTCAAAAACAAGAAATTTTAACTGTTTTTTTTTTAAATCACATTGTTTATCTTCCCCTTTTTTTCCACCTTTAAAAATTCACGTCGATTGTATAAAAAGTACACTTGTTTGTTGTGGTGGTTCAGTTCTGCGGTTGGCGGGAGGTCCTTGAGGCCTCCGCGATGTCCCGCGAGGGGCCCCGAGAGGTCCCGGGGGTCTCAGTGGGTCCCCGGGCACTAGCACCAGCTCTCCTCTCCGGGGGCCTGACTCTCGTCCTCATCTGATGGGGCCTCACCGTACATGTCAGCCAGCTTGCGGAATCGCGGCCCGAACGAGGACAGGTAGTTGAACTTCAGGTCTCCTTCATCCGTGCCTAAGAAGGAATAAATGTTTTAAACAAATCCATTATATTATTTTGCAGGCGAAGTATTCAAACAAAATATATTCGCCGCTAGATGGTGCCAAAAAATTACCTTCCCACTGCATTACATAATATTATTATTAGGAATAAATATATGAAGATGAGCTAAAAGCTCTTAAAAGTTTATTAATTTTAGTAATTTATTACTTTGTGAAACTTATCAGGAAACATGATATTATGCACGTTGAAACATATCAAAATTAGATGGAGGAGAAACAATGAAAATATGTATGGTATGAAATGTATTTCATTAAAGGCGGACAACACCTGGAGAGTAAAATACATCTAAAAATCGTATCTTTCGAAAAAAAAAATCGTTATTCTTATTATGTAAAGTACATAATTCAAGTGAATTTCCCAATTAGGTTTTGATGTTTCGAAATATTTTAATGACCTTTACTTGAGCACCAGCACCAGCACCATAGAATAAAGAAGAACACAAGAAATGACAAGTGGGCGTGTTCCGTGATCCAAAAGTCTGAGGATTCTCCGCTAAAATTTCATATGCAAAACTGTGCTTCATCATCATTATAAAAATCAAATGGGATAACGATATACGATGTCAGAGATGTGTAAAGGCGCGTATACACTTGTGAGCCGAACAACGAATCATGAGAAAGGAACGAACCAACCGCAAACGGCGGTCCGGGAGTACATTTAAATTTCTCGATTTTCAAATTTACCCCTATGTGGCCACGTTAAAACGCCATTCAATATGACAATTTTCTTTCTTTTTTTTAGTTTAGTAGATTTTATAATGATGGTAAACCGGATAAAAATAATAGTGAGAGAACAGAATAGGATAATATAATGGATTTGGTTTATCATAGAAACAATACGGGTAAAAGAACTTACAGCTGGCGAGCGAGGAGAGCGAACCCGAGGTATTGCCGTCTCCCTCGTACGCGTAATGTCTGACGTCATCGAAGGGGTTGGTGTCCGGATCGCGGTCGATCACGTGCTTCTTGTCGTCCAGGAAACCGGAGATGTCCGGTTCGGCCCCCATCATCGGTACTGCAAAAGAAGAAGATGTTTAAACATAACAAAAACGATTGCTCTGTGATTGGTCGGTGGGTTCTGTCAGAGCTCTTTATCGGGTTGGTTGGTCGCGTGCAAAGAATGCGGATAATTTTGCGCGATGTTGCGCTGCGTGTACTCGTACATGGGTCGCCACTGCGATATACATTTTTTTTTAAATATTCTTGCTAATTATGATTAAAATTTGTTAATTTCAAATCGACCGGTGCGGGAATGGCCGTACCTGACAGATTTTAATCGTTTTGGCAGGATTTGAAAATTATTTTTAATACGAAAACGACACTTAAAAAAATACTGGTATCTAAGTTAGAAGGTGAATATTCCATTTGTAAATTTTAATAAACGCTGGAATTTCTATATTGAGTGTTGCATATTGAATAATCCACATAACGCTAGAATTAAAAAAAACTATTATTACATGATAAATTAACATATTTAACTACAAAATTTCACATTTTTGTTACACTTAGTATTAACAACATTCGACAAGGCTCCATAGTAAGCCATCAAAAATAAGATGGTTTGAAAGGGAGATATATAAACACGGATGTTAGAGAGAGTGCGCTAATATTAAAAAACGACAATAATGAAGCGTAAGTCGTGAAAATATTTAATAAAACACCACTAGCTTAAAATAGAGCAAAAATCTCTCGACAAATGCCTAAGTTTATATCATGCTAAGTAACAGAGCAAAATGTGTTTTTAATAATTTTCGGAGCACTCTTCGTTTTTTTTTTCTATCGAGGGAATTTCATGTAATTACGTTTCGTCTCTACCGATATATAGATATTATCTAAAAAAAAACATATATTTTGTTGACACTTAAAAACTTAAAGTATTCAAGAGAAATATATTTTAAATCGGTAGAAATTCGGAATGCAGGGGCTTAGTACCAATTTTTGTTTCTTTGATAACATCTATAGACAAAAAATGTTGAGGTCCCCAATTACTACTCTTTTTAAAGTTAAGTTATATTCTAACATCACAAAAAAGTTTCTATAAAAATAAGCCAAGGATTATTAAACGCTATGGCTGTTTAACTTTTAATAGACCGCACAAAAAATTAAAAATAACAATAAAACCTCGACAGTCCGGTCAATCAAAATACGTTTACTAGTTGTTGGTCTTTTCAGAAATTCAATGTCGTCATCAATCATAGTAGACGGTCAAATATAAATCGATCATGTGGGAAAGTAGAACCTTTCCCGGAATATGATGTGACAGCATTGCTACC
Organism: Hesperophylax consimilis; assembly: GCF_061612785.1. Taxonomy (NCBI): domain Eukaryota; kingdom Metazoa; phylum Arthropoda; class Insecta; order Trichoptera; family Limnephilidae; genus Hesperophylax; species Hesperophylax consimilis. The sequence goes on from NC_142850.1 coordinate 32,803,829, forward strand.
CCTAAACCCCGCTTCTTAAACTAGAACAAGCCAGTTTCATCATATATACTCAACAGGAAAAACTAACTTAAGTCGTAATTTATGAGATTTTTAGTATATCAGTTCAAAGGTTCCTATTTCAAAAGTGTTATAGATGAGATACCTGTTCGTTCAGTCATTACTAAAGTAGTATATGTCGGTATGGACCACTTGCGACCATTTGTCGACTTGCAAGGGGTCCATGTCAGTGAAAAATAATAGGAGATGCGTGAGATGTAAATGACAATTTTGAGAATGTCACTTTTTGTGGTCTAATATGGAATAGTACAACAGTGATGTGGTTTCTAGGGAAATTCTGAAATGTTGAAGAAGAGGTCACTGAGCATTCGAATCTACCTCATACATACAAACCCATTAATCTAGGGAAATTCCGGTTTGAAAAAATAATATTAGGAAAGCAGGGGGTCTAACCGAAAAACGAAAAAAATCGGAACGTGGTCTACGAACAAAAAAGTTTGGGGACCACTACAGTTAGTGTTTCTAAACGCATAGAAGGATATTAGTAAGTATTAGAGATATATGTTGCATTTCACCCACTCTGTAACCTACTATTACAAAATTGCCATCTCCATTATAGATATTCTCAAATTTTAAACTGACAAATTATTACCCACCCAGTAAATGTATTATATTTCTACTGTAGGAATTCTTATTTATATTTATTTGTATTTTGTAAAGTTTACTAACTATTTGGTTATATAAGTTCATTATTTTACGTTTCTAATTATCTCTCTGCTTTGAATTACAGTTTAATGACTACTATGTTAATAAGCTTTATTATTTTAAGTTTGTTATTATCTTTTTGTTTTGTATAATTTAGTAATTACTACGTTATTGAAGTTTTAATAAATAATTATAAGGTTATTATTATTCTGCTTGAAGGTCAATATTTGGGTTCTTCAAATAATGTAATTGTTTCCTACCTGTAAACTATACCTGTAAGAGTTACTCCCCAGTTCGAATTGGGTAGTTTGATAAAAAAAAACTATCAGTAACTAGCCTTAAACTTTCTGTTTTTAAATGTATTATTATATTAACAAGTATATATTGTTTAATTGGTCTACTTCTATACCATCATAATAAAAGCGAAATAAGCACCGAATAGCTGAACAGTTTATATACAAAATTAGGCAAAAAATTATTTTTTCATTCAATCATTTTCCAAGTTTAAAATAAAATGATAAAAATTACACCGAATATTAAAATATTGGGTTTTATGAGGCTGAAAGTTCATATAGTCAATTATGATGTAGTAAAAAACACGTCACAACACGGACAATTGCTGCAGATTAATCAAGAATAAATATTAGTTATCAAATTATGTCTGAATTCTTGACACACCATTTTTGAAATTAACCTAAAAAATAACTTTATATTAAAATATTATATAATAGGTAGGTACTTTGTGGCTTGGATAAAATCTTGATACAATAAATTCAAATTTTTAAAACGACACTCAAATTCTAAATAAATCTTAGTTCATTGAACCAAAGTTATCACTCGCAGCCAAAACTAGTGTATTTTATAATAAGAAATCATAGTAGGTACTCCATATATATATAGCAACAAAAAACAAGAACAAAAAGAAGTGTTAAGAGAATATACGTGATTCTAATGTGAATGTTAGAAGAAGTCGCGGACGCCCGAGAAACACATGACATCATCAAGTGAATCAAATTCTTATCGGGCTACGACAAGAGTAAAAAAAACAGAAAGGTGTAAGACGATAAAATAATGAGAATGAAGCAAATACTGTGTGCAAGAACTGAATTATTTGACGGTCCGTCCTCTGCCCACCCCTGCGGGACGTAACGGTTAGTTAGTTATTAAAAAACACATTCCGCGTTATTAGAATCAATCAAAAGGTCCATATTAGGAAAGTTTATTGAGAACACAGTTAAAACTTTCGATGTAAAAGTATTAGTTGTTTAGTAAACAAAGCAAATAAATCATTTTTAAAAAGATTTCTGGACTTACGAACAAAACTCTGATACCAAGAATTGAAAAGATTGCCCTCATAAAATATACAATATAATATTGCATCGGCTGCTGTGTTTCTGTGTATATTTTTTGAATATTATTTACTATAAGTAAGCCGTTTCCTGATGAAACACAATGCTTGTCGTATTTAACACCAGGGCTTTTAAAAGGTGGTTCGTGAAATTCTGTAAATTTATTTAATATCGGTGTTATAAATATACCATTAACAATAATTGCATGTCACAGTATACAAGCATAATTAAATACTAGAAATATATATATATTTTTATTAACAATTAATTAAGGCATTTGAACGTAAAATGACGACAGAAAGTCCTACATAAATGTAGGAGAGTACATACAGTACATACAGAATATACAAGTATAAGTAGACTAAGTTTAAATTAATATTGATTAAAAATATATGATAATATAGCCTTTTTGTAACTGGTTTCCGTGCAGTTAAATACATCCATCACATCTGAGTATCTTTCATGTAATATAGGTACAGGCAAATGTTTAAAGTGTTTAAAAGGCGCCAGACATGTGTTCAAATAAGTGAACACTTATTTGAAGATTTTGCTCACACATTTGGTCACTTATGTGTGTCTCTGCCAGATATGTGTTCAAAGATTTGATCACTTCTTTGAGCTCACAGTTTTCAAATAGACCTCACATAACATGGACGACGATTTGGTCGACACAGTTTGCTTATATTATTTATGTGCTTGTAATGCCCTTTTCGTTTTGGGTCCCATATGTCAGGCTCTTCTTGTAATAATTCAATGAATTCAAACACGCCCTCATTGTTCCACTCCATCGCTAGTTCGCTTGGTTATGGCTTGTTTGTGTAAGCACGCGGCACGACAACTCTCCACGGCGACGCTCGCGCTACTGGGCTTCGCGCAGTGTGGCAGGCATGCAAACATTTTGACTTTGATCCCTTTGATGTGCGCCAAAGAAACCGACACGGAACGGCAAAGCGCACTTAAGTGCGCAAATAAGTGAACACAGTATCAAATGCCCGTGCCACACATGTGAACACTTATGTGAACACTTCTTTGAACACATGTCTGGCGCCGGCTTTACATTTAAACAGGATTTTGGAAAGAGTGGCTATCGTAGGTATGTAAAATTCAATGAAGTTTATTTAATCAGGGCTGTCTATACTACCTTTTACAATTTTGAACACAAATGCAATAACTTAACATAAATCATGATACTGACCTTAAGCATTTTTACTATATACATAAAGATATTAAATCCGCAAATTAATGTAATAATAAATCAAATATTATATATATTTTTAAAAAATCTTAAAATATCATGCCATCCTCTTACAGCATCTTAGAAATCGTGGCACTTAAAATATCTAATTCAATAAATCAAGGCTTTAACAAAGAAGTTTTTTACGACTCAAAAGGCATTAAGGCGATGCACTACGTCGTGTAATATTTTAAATTGAGCCCCTATCAATAACAACCCTTACGTAGATGGCGATAAGGTTTAAATTCCCGCTTAAAACCATCCGCATGTTTTGATTTATGCAAGATCAAAACATGGCCAAAAAGTGCCTTTTATTTTATTTTGTGGATGTTCAGGCATAAATATTTAATTTTTTTTCGATTAGTTTATAAATAACTTAATTTTTCACATTATACAATAAAATCATAACCGAAAATGGGTTCGTAAGTAGGAGATTTTGAACATTAACGCAGTTTTCATAGGCCTTATACATAATTTTTTCTGGGCTTATAAAAAGACTTATGTAAAAAATAGTCAATTATTTCAAAGGCCAATATTCTACTCGCAGTATTTAATTAAAGCATCTGAAACATTTCTAGGCGACCAAATTTTCAAACGAAAAACACATGATTTTGCATTACTACGTCTGGCATCGCCTTAAGTTAAATAGATTTGTTTTATTCCCGGTATTTAAACCTAACCCGAAAATGCAGCTCTGCTTAACTTTAAAACTAAAAATACTCTTTCCTATCGATTGTAATTTTTTTTTAATTTTCTTGTATAGTAATGACCTCACAGGAGTCCCACTTGCTCCCAACAGTCTGAAGCCAATGAGACTATGGCATCTCCAATCGGATGTTGAGTGGCTAAAGATTATGGGAGGGGAAGGAAATGGGGAAAAAGAAGGTGGTAAAAGGTGGCGGCTAAAGTCATTTCAAGCAAGGTTTTGAATCTGAGTAGTGGTCTTTCACCATGGAGAAATTGAAAGATTCGACCATTCTGGAAAGTGCCTCAAATATAATACATATTATTTTTAACTAGCTATACCCCGCCACGCGATGCTGAGGCTCAGTCTTTCTGAGAAGATAGGTGAAGAACTTTTGGAGATTTAAGATTTTGAACAAACGAACATAGATTAATAAATTGTGAAATAATATCAGTTAATCAAATTAAATTTGATATTCGATCATGCCACCTCCGGATTCGTAGTCAAGGGTAACATTCAACCACAGAGGCCGTAAAGCATTTAACACTAGATGTGTTAAATGCTTTATCGTGTAAATCAGCTGTCTGAAGTATGTGAGAAATGTTAAGATGTCAATTAAAAGCTTATAAGCGAAATAGAAAATAACACTTGACTATTTACACAAAGAGATATTTACATTAAGATGGCGGAGATACATGTTGGCAAATTTGTAATTTACAGCTTAGAGAATCCACTCAAGAATTCCTACTTTAAAGGGGTTTTTCGAATCAATTCAACGCGATATTAACCTACTGTCGATTACGTTTTTAAAAGCTTATGTATATTTTCTCACACGCATAAACACTCAACAATTCTGGAAAATAATAGTACAAAAGGCAAAATTGCGAGTAAGTGTATTTCTGCCACATATAAGTTATCAAAACCATTTCGGCAACGGCAAATAAAAATATTTTAGATTGTACATAGTTTGTTGCCATAAAAATTATTAGGCACTAAACGTTAGTAACCATTTCAATACTTTTATTATTCAAAACAGTTTCCTGAATAACTCACGAACATTACTAGTTCCAATATAGCGCAGGATTATTGGATAAGCTGATGAAATTCAAATGGGATGGAGATATACGACGTCAGGCAAGAGATAGAGCGCGTGCTAAATGGGCTAGAACCAAAAGATACCAAGTCAGTGGCGACACTGGTTTCCATTCAAATTTACACTAAAATAATGTACAGAATGTAATATCTATAAATGTTCATTATTATTTTGCTAACTCAGTATCGCATTGGCGTAAATAATAAACATCAGGATTGAAATGTTCGTTTTTAGGACTTAAGATCTGCATCAGGCGTCGGGTAGGTATGCTGTCCCTGTTCTACCGCTATTAGATTGGAAGATGCTACAAGAAACTAGCGGTATCGATCTCTTCGTCACTGGTGCATAGTCGGGAAACACGCCAAACGCGCGCCTTAAATATGCACACAATTGACATTATTCACACGAGAATGGGTCGCTTCTACAACTTGATCTTGAGTTCAACAACTCGGCTGTGGAACGAATTGACAAGCCTCTGTGTTTCCTCCCTCCTTCAACATATTCACTCCTTCCTCTCCTCAAAAAGACCCCCCACACAGCATCCCCAAAGATGACATAGGTCCTGAAGGAAATTATTTTCCTCAGGGAGTTAAATAAAATAAGCAGTAATAGAGGGATTTTATTTCGCCCGTAGAAGTTGTGTTCACGTCGTTTCAATATTTGATTAAAACCTACATTATTTAATTGTCAAGCAATAATTAAAGGCAAATTTTAACGGATAATTTAACCCAAGTCTTTCTGTGTCAAATGAAACAATTTCTTCTTCAAAGTTTTTTTGTTGTTGTGAAATTAACGAAAGTCCAGAGATTTCTCTCCGAATAACTCAGTTTTCGCAATCGCAAATAATTCCCGAACGAGAACAAACTTCCGCGCATTTCTCCTCCCGGATATTATCGTAAAACAAGTATTACTTATTTCCTTTTAAAAAATTCCTCCGGCATTTTACTGACTGGAGCAGCGATGAGTCCGATTGTATGCTAATGTTAATACGCTCTCACTCCGATCTCGCTTGTTTAACGTACCCAAACGGCGAAAAGTTTTTTTTTTACATGTAATCTTTTTTTAGAATTGCACGAAGCAGCGTTTTCAAGTTGAGAATATTACTCGAAAATGGAGATAAGGAAAAAATGGCACGTTTTACGCAAAATGAAGTTTTAAGAAAATGTATACGATGAATAAACGTTAATAATTTACGTTTGTCAAATCGTGGGTTGTAAGAAATTATCATTTGTATCTCAGCCGTCAACAGTGGAGTTTTAATGCCCACCCTGATGATGGCATCGAAGGATGGAACTTGCAAAGGATGGAGAAAAACTACATAGACTGAATGCCGAGAAAAAAAATGGTATGTTTTTATTTTTTATATAAATGCCGCACAAGAGTCCCAACTTCTCTCAACCGTCTGGGGCGAGTGAGACTATAACACCCGTGTTGTGAGGCTGAGGGTGTTGTGGAGGGGATGGGGAAGAAGTAGGTGGGGAAGTACTTAGCTCCACACAGGAGGCCCTAAGGAAAATACTTTCCCTCAGGGTCTGTGTAATCTTATATCTATTCTTCCATCGATTTCGGAGGGCTTAAAGAAAGAAGGCCGATGTAAATGTAATTAATAAAGCTAGTTACTCGATTGAACTATGAATTGTAAAATATTATACCAAACAATAAAAAAAAAGAATTAGATCCAAATGGTCGCGCATTGAGCTATTAATAGTTGTACATGAAAATATTTGTATCTCCCCCAATCAGCGAAGATCCTGGAGGAGTTTAATTTAAATATCTCTTTGCAAAGGTCTATCGTCGGGTAAGGAAGGAAGCGTTGTGATGGGATAGGTGGCTAGGTGGGCAGATAGCTAGGTAATTACAGCCCCAAGGAAATATTTGCTTCTCCGCGCGGACGTAAATTTGTTTCGCAAAACTTGGGCCCCATCAAATGGAGCCGTTAATCCGAGATGGGAAGATGCTCGTGAATAATTAACCGCAAAAACCTTTTAAATCGCCGCAATACACCAAACATTTGAGTGGAATCATTGACAAACGCGGTAAGCAACACTTTTACAAATAATTTTCGAACATATAAATTTGAAGTGATTTTCAACCCCTAATGGATAACGTAGTCGCAATATTGTACGCGAAACAGTTATTGGTTTTCTGGTAGACTGTTATCAATGTTTAACACAACAGAACTATTGGAGTAGGTAGCTGTGGTTAACCGTTAGAATCGGAAATAATTCTGATTTAACCTTAATCTTTTCGATCGATATTATGGACTTAAAAGACACTGCGTTGTCATATCTGCACAGGCTTTCGTAACAAACTTGAATTAAACGCACTGGCGGGATATGTCCAGTGTAGGGGGGTACTTATTAACAGACAGAGGCCATGTATAAATAAATTGTTGCAATTGTAACTGATGTAGGTACTTCATCTCTACACTCTCAGACAGGGAGAGGTAATTGGGTAACAGGTTGGGTGGGAGAATTCAGGAACATGTTTTAGAAGGAAATGCATATAATTGCGCCAACAGATAGCCAGGTACTTCCCAACCTTCCTCTTTCTCCCGTTTCTTCCCCTTCTCACTCCTCTCAGCAACACACAATAATTGGGGAAGCCACAGAACCACTGATTCCGAACAGCTCGTAGATATTCAATGAACGATATTCACATACAAATAAATAGTCTGTGATGTGGGTTAGTTATTTTTGCGTGAAATTATTACAATATGAAAAATGGATTGATGAACTTAAATTTGCTTTGAATTAGCGTGTCATTTAAAAAAACAACTGATTGTGAAGAATTCAGATAAGCGATAAAATAAGTACCCGCACGAGGATAAACGACTATTGCTAAATTATTATTCTCTTCAAATTATTGGAAACTCTGGTAATAAACGGGATTGCAGACCTCGCGAATGAATTATCAGGTTTCCTGATAAACTTTTAGTAAATTACGAATATATTATCATGACGTCGGAACACGCGTTAATGAAAATCTGAAGTTTTTTGCATTACAACCAAAATTATTTACTATGCAGTTTGATAATTCCTAAAATCATTTAATAAGGCCAATTAATTTGTCGTGAAGGCCACAATCGATTTTCTCTCCACATATCGAAAGTATAATATTTTAAAAGAATATCGTTTTAATTGGGGTTTTCAAATTTGAAACTGATTTGTCAAGAATTCAGACCATCCCGCGATTTTTATGGATGCTAGTATTATTTACATAAATATGGAAGGATTATCAATAAATGAATTCTGCTGCCAGTATAGATAAATGGATGTATGAATGTTTTTCGTTTTAAATTTTAATCCTCGAGTATTACCTAACCTAACCTGCTTATTGTACTTTGAGCAGGTAATTTTGACTAGCAGACATGTTGCAGAATTGTAGGAGTTGTAGGTCGGTTGCAAAACCACAGCGAGACGGAAACCCATCAAACGCATCCCAACCAGATACACACTCCGCGACGCAACAAACTAACCAACTAATCTTCACGTCATTTCACCGCAGGTATAGACAGTGCGTATGGTATACCACACAACTATGTCTTAACATGCATTACTTGATCCACAGTCTTGCAAGATCCAATATATAAACATTCATTATCAGAAATATCATAACTAATAGAAGAAAGGGGTCGGGGCTCCCTAGGTCCCCGGGGGGTCTAGCACCGTCAAATCGATAACTTTACAATGTAGAATCGTAAGCGTAACTACCGATGATTTCATTCCGATTTACCGAGCACGGTCGCGCTGTTGATAACCAACCGATATTGATAACGCAATAAATCAGAATTCGACAAACGCTGGCAAAATTGGCGCATTTCTCTACGAATTAAGATTCCGAAACTCAGACGACTACGTAAAAGTAAAAAATATGAATAAATTGACAATTTCGAATTGAAATATTAACTCAGTACTAAGAGTCAGTATTAAGAATCAGTACTAATATTACTACAGTTTTAACAGTGCATAAATACGGTTTTATACATAATCAATACGTAAGCAGAGCCAAAATTCTTATTTAAAAACGATAAATTGTCATAACATCCCTATCTCTCTTTGCGTTATATGTCTTTCAATAGTTATCCTTTTCTGTGTAATGTACCCAAGCTCATCCCTGTCTCACTACTCCATTGTCCTTTTTTATATTATCTCCCTATTTACCTATATACATGCACACACAAATCATTTATGCTTAATTGACATTTTTACCCGGCTAAGGTTGAGCAAACGAAACCGGTCGGTGTATAATTTTTTTTTTAATTAGTGTTTAATAAGTGTTTTTTCATATCAAACCACAAAGTGAGTACTATTTATCAAAAAATTGAACGACTTTAACTTAATATATTCATAATAATAAGTTTTTATTCTTGGGAAGCAATTACTTTGTGGTTAAACATTATATTTTTAATTAAATCAAACACTTTGTTTTTATTATTATTTTAGTTTTAAGAATGTTTTTTCACATCGACCGGTTTTGCTTACATATAAATAATAACTAAATTTTAAGATCCTTCGTCAGTAGATAAATAAAAATTAAATACTAAGACAGAGGAGTAAGCGCTTATATGTAGATATGAAGACAGAGGGAGACATTATTGTTAAAAATATAATAATACGTGTTTTACTTTCTTCTTTTTTTGTTGTAACAAATAGATATAATGATATCCTCACTGGGATCTCTCGTGCTGAGGATTTCATTTACATATTATTAAAATTTAGTAGTATTGATAATATAAAGTAAATATATTGAATAGTGTTCTTTTCTGAAATAATTACAAATTTTTTTTTGTTCAGATGAGAGGTTTCAATTTCAGTTTGTTTTTGGTGTCAGTATATTATCTATTTCCGATCTCCCTATATTGTGTATCCAGCTTTTTATTTGAGATTTAATTGTTAAAATATTGTGGTGAGTTTTGGATGAGAGTGGAATTTTACTGTAGAGTTTTGTACCATAGTGTAAGAAGGTTTTTCGCCCAAATGTTGTATACAGGGTGTATCGGCACGTACCAGACAAACTTTAACCAGCTATTCCTTAGCATATTTGCAGTAAAAAATCTTATGTGCACTTTGCTGTCCGGTAACGTTTTTTTTTTAAAATAAAAAATTTACTATTCATATTTTCACCACATGTCACCAATGTTTTATCCTTTGTCTAAGTTTGAAAACCCATCTGGCAATATTTTATTCGAATTCCGTTGAATAATGTACGTGTGTACCTATATTGGCGCGCAACGAAATGGCACGGCACCATTCGTCTCATTTTTAACTATTATTATTTAGTGTGTGCGAAAGAGCGAAGACGCTTTTCGACATACTTGCTTATAACAGCTGTTGAACACGAAAAGCAACGCCAATGACAGTGATGGAGCGTGGTAATTTTTATTTTTTTTTGTTTTTAATTGAAAAAAAAATGCTACCGGACAGCAAAGTGCCCATAACATTTTTTACTCCAAATTTGCTAAGGAATAGCTGGTTAAAGTTTGTCGGGTTAGTGCCGATACACCCTGTATATGTAGTTTCTTGTTGGATATGCACCCTGAGATCGTGTTTCTAATATGTGTGTCAGTTGTTATTTCTTGTGTTGTGTAGAAACTGATAATAAATACCTATTGTCGACTGATTTTTAATAGGATCATGAATTTAACAATAGAATATTTATCTCCTATATAAATAAAATGTGTTTGCTACGTTATTGGTGGGCAACTTAATTTCTCGGGAAACTTTCTGGGCAGAGGGAATTGCGGGAATTAACACTAATGACCTTTATTTTCCCTCCCGGCTCTTCAATACTCTCCCCAGATCGAGGAATTTATTTTGTTTGAACGTCAAACAATTTTTCATAATACAAAGTTGTAAGAAATGTTATGGAGGTAATTTCGCGTTGTTACTTCGCCTCCGTTGTTTTAGCATTCAATTCCCAATTACGAAGCGGTCTGGAGGAAATTATTATCGTTTTGTAAAAATGGCTTTTTCGCATTCCGCGGAATTTTATGGCGGTAATAACTTAACACTTTGCGGAACTAATAAACACTAAATAAAATACAAATTAATAACCCGGTAAAGGTCAGTTAAAAAGGTTAATTTATATTGGATTATAATTTAATATTGTTAGTAGGGTAACTATACAAGCCCAAATGTAACGGTTGATTATTTTATGGACGATAAAATAATTGTATGATATACATTAAATACTCATGGATATTTTTAACAAGGCATTTTCTAGCCTTGATAAGCGCCTTTGAGTTAATATTTTATAAAAATTACCCGAGTAATACTTGATGGTGAATCCGGAGGTAATTGAAATAAAGAAACATTTTTTTACATATACAGGGTGTCCGGAAACTCGTAGTACAAGCGGGAAACTGGTGAATCTACATCACATTTGGAGTCGATTTTGTAGTATACTTTTTTTTTATTTGAGCTTTCGTTATCGAGTAAATCGAATTTGAAGTTGATTTTTTTTTATTTTTTTTAATTTTTTTTTTAATCAAATTCTTATAAATTATTACTGAAGATCAAAGTACCCAACTAATTAAAACTATTTGAAAGTAAAACAAATGAAGAAACTCGGATTTGAAGCATTATTTTGAAATCACCCTTCATTTAACCCGGTGTAATCATAAAATATTTCTGCTCTGCAGGGTTAAAACATCTGTTATTCAACCCTAAACACCAGAAAAAACTTTAGCCCTAAAATAGCCAAAAAATATTTTTTTTTGGTTTTTTTTTTTTTTTGAAAATGCTCAAATCAAAAAACTTTATGTTTTTTTGGGTTCCCCATGTGGTGTAGATTCTCCAGTTTCCCGCTTGTACTACGAGTTTCCGGACACCGTGTATACATCAAATAAGTTTTGGAAAATTAGTGGCTTTGATAAATGAAACCGCACAAGAGTCCCAGCTGCTCCCAACCATCTGGAGTTATGGCATCCCCAGTTGGGGTATGTTGTGAGACTGACGGTAATGGGGGAGGGGAAGATGGGGAAGACGGGGAAGGCGGGGAAGTACCTGGCTATTCAGACCTGGTCGCCAAACACGGCCAAAGCACTATTTTTAAAGTTCTACAGTGTACACGGTGTCCGAAAACTCGTAGTACCACATAGAAAACAAAAAAAAAATTATTCGTTTTTTTTTTGTTTTCTTTCTTTTTAACTAAAGAGATTGAAAAAAATTTTGGAGCCGGGTCTAAGCTTTGACGCATTTTAAAAGACATTAAACAGGTAATATTTCCCCCACAGCGACCGTTGTATTTCATATTTGGCCTAAATAATTCAAACGTCGGGCTCGATTTAAAAACTCAATAGTACACCACAATACCGAATCTAAAATGATTTGTTTTCCGCTATTAGTACGTGTTTACGAAAACCGTACAAATTGGTATCCCTATGTGCGGTTAACCCATTAAACGCCATCGTCTACTTAAGGACACGTAAAAAAATCATTTTTCTGAATATGGTATTTTGTGGAAACTACAAATGGAAGTTCATATATTATGTGTATTAATATATTATAAACACATTTTCTGGCTCTGTCGTCTTCGACACAATTTACAAAAAATATAATTTTGGAAAAAACAAGTAAGTTATGATGAAAATAGAATCAAATGGCGCACGGTGAAAACTTTGCGTCGACACACCAAGAGTTAATGGGCTAAGAGTTAATGGTGTTGTATGGTAAATAAAATTTTAAATGCATTTTTTAGAAATATCACATGGGCACTTTAGTTCGTGACGTGAATATGTCTACGCGAGTTTTGCACACTTGCATATCCCTGCGGAAGAAGGGCCTGTTCTTAAGTCCTGTAGAGCTTTTCCGGAAAGATCTCCTCACAATTAAATAATATTCGAGCATCTGTATGTAAGGGAGGGGACAATTACATATTTCATTTTACATCTTTCTCGCATTTGATAAATACTGGCGTCCCACAGGAATCGGTTCTGTATCCGATTTGTTTTTGTTACACATCAAAGAACTTTTGAAATATGCACCAATTCATTATTATGCGTTTGGCAGTACAGTTCATGACAGCTTTTTGTTTGACAATCTCCCAAAGACCACACAAACTCCAACGACTCTGAGAGTTTTGAAGCAGAGAATGGACGGTTACGTCGAGGTTTTCCTCTTGGGGTAAGAATAATCTCGTCGAATTTAATGTTTAAACTACCCAATCATAACTGAATACGTCTAAAAGGAATCTAAATGAAAATCTCTTTCAATGAAACCAATCTTCCCAAGTGATCTTCCGTTGATATGCTTGGTGTAACTCTAAGTGACCTGCTCGGGTACGAAGGCTCTAACGAAGCCAGAGTTAAATTTGCCTTTCAATAGCTGGACGCACTGTACAGGGCCAGCAGATACTTAAATAGTACAAAACTGCTAACCCAGCACAAATCGCAAGTGCGCCCCACGGTTAAATTTGGCAGTCACTTCTAGTCTGGAGGAAAAAAAAACATCGATTCTTTGCAGAAACGGGCGGAACGATTGATAGATTCTCAAATCTCAACGAATAGCAATATTTGGAGCATTGGCGTTGGGATGGGACGCTGTTCTTGTTCTACCATTATTTAAATAGAAGATACTTCGAGGAACCAGTGTCATTGATTTCTTTGACACCGGTGCACATTTTGAAATACGCCAAACACGCGCTTAACATTTAGACATAGTTGAAATTTGTCGCATGAGAACGGGTCGTTTCTACGACTCATTCTTGAGTTCAACAGCTCGGCTTGGCGAACTATTTGCCAACCTCTATTTCTCCCTCCTACAGCATGTTCACTCTACTAAATACCCTCCACACAGCATCCCCAAATATGACATTACACATCCTGTGTGGAATTAATGTTTAAAAAAAACGTATATAGGTATATGAAATAATTGTAAAATAGTTACCGTTTCCAGTCAATAAGTCCCTCTCCTTCTCTGGCGGGTCGTACATCTGCCTCAGAACGTGCAGGTCGTATCCGGCATCCCCCTCGCCGCCTCCCTCGTCCTCGTAGTTGATGATGTTCTCTCTGATGTCGTCCAGCTCCTTTTCGGCCCAGCCCTCCGAGCGGCGGCGGTGCACAACCACGGCCAGCAATAGTACTGTGGAAGGAACGCTCGGTTACAAACATACTTAGAAACAGGTACAAACATACATTACATTACTATCAGTTAGATGCATACTTTACAAACAGTTGAAATACACACACTTAGAAACATACTTAGAAATAATTTATTTTTTTGTTGATAGAAAACAGTCACTCTGTGGTTTGAAATATCTCTAATAAGATACTCGTAAAACAAAGTCACTATCAGCATCTGTCTGTTTGTGCGTTTATTTCTTCCAAACTACGCAACGGATTTTGATAGGGTTTTAACTATCGTTTAGAGAATTTCTTCCGGAAGGTTTTGTGTATATAATACATGAATATTATATTTATATAAAGTAGAGAAAGTCGAGCAACGCCAAATACACGTCAGCTACCTAATGATATAAAACAATAACATTATTTACAACCAATTTCGTGGTTATAAATTATATGGTATTATACTCTAGTATTGTATTGCCCTGAAGAAGCTTCGTTTTAGCAAAACCTGGTCGCCATTAGGTATAAAAAAACCTAACAATTTTTTTTTATTATGAGGGCGTTATTATGTTATTTAAAAAATCTAAGATACATTTAGAATTACACTTAACAACAACTCAAGTATCAGTCAGATGCATAGTAATTCACAAGCACACTCAGAAACAGTTACAAACGTACTTAGAATAGTAACAAATTTAAATAAAAATGCACTTAGTCATAGCCAGATACATACTTAGAAGCCACTTGATTAAGTTAGAAACAAACATAAGAACAATTATAAATATGGTGAAAGAGAAAGCACGGTTAGGCACATATTAAGAAACACAGAAACAATACATTATTCTTAGAAACCGAGAATGCCAACAAAAACGAATCATTCACGAAACAGTAGTTGAATTCCGTACAAAATTTTCCGAGTCACCGCGGCCGTAAGTTAAACTGGTACATGATAAAATTCGCACATGAAAATACTAAATGTATAACTTTAATACTGTATAAACTTTAACATGAAAAAATTACAATAAGAAAGAGGCGAAAAGTTCACAAGGCAAGGATTAATATCGTAACCCGTCGAAATCAAAATACCCATTCCGTTAAGCTGGCCGAAAGAACTTTCACTCAAGGCTCACGTGTATTATGCCGGAAAATAATTTCCCCGAGAGCTCGAAGGCAAAATTGAAACCATCGGAAATCTTATTTTTCTTAAAATGTCAAAGGGAAACTTCTAAAAGATTCCGAATGTTTCATTTGCTTTTATAGCGGCACACAAGTCACAGTGTTCTACAGAACAATTTGTAAAAATCATTTTAACTTCGTGGCCATTAAAGATAATACACCGTATTTTGTTGTGTAAAATTAAACTCCCCGAAATTGAATTTTGTACACGCTATATTATATAAAAGCATTTTTCTCTTGTGTTTCGACTTATTTATGCCATATTCTGGGAGATATTTGCTCGCTGGGTAATAATTGAAGTAGTACGAATCACGCAACGTGGGAGAAAGTCCTAACAGAGAAATACAATTTCGTACGTCTTTTTGTTTGTTTGACTACGCCTACGGATATACCGAATTCTAATCCAATTGGCGATTAAATAATGGTATTCTCCGCTTTGTTTGGTGTCAACCTAATATATTTATACGAAACTAGCTTAAACTAAGTCGCTTCTCCCGAGATTAACCCTGTTTTTCGACTCAATTGAAAAAATATTAAACACACAATACAGCGTCTTTCATTATTTGTTAACGATTAAATGGACATAACAAACCACATTTTAGAAATAAAGTCCCTAGAAATTCAAGACGGAAACAGCTGTGCAAAGTCACGACACCAGATGGTACATTGCACTTTGACACATTGTGGTCGGTGTAGATAGTGGTTTTCTAAGTCACTGTACTTCATTTATGTTGCCACAACAAGCATATTGGAGTACATCTTTTTCGGGCATGAAGTAATAACCGAAAACTAAAAAAAACTCAAATCACATATTACGAAGAAAAATCGATATGCTAATCATATTCACCGTCCAGTTCAGCGGGTAAGATAATAAAACTTCCGCGCGAACTTCCGTAAAACCTATTAGCCGCCAGCCCATAAAAGCACAAGCCAAATGATCAACCCGACGGGCGGAGGAAAAACACAAAAAAATAAAATAGAACTTTCACAACGCGATCAGGGAGCAGGGAGCAACTTGGATATAAGTTTTGAAGAACCGGAGATTGCGAGAGATCGCTAAGTATTTGACAATCGCACTCGAGTAGCACCAAACTAAAAAGAGCACGTGTGGACTCGGAAATATATTTTCCAAGATTAATGAACAAACCGAACCCTGCAGCGTTACGTGACAGGTAAATGCACCCGACTGCTATCGATGTGCCACAAATCCAACAAGTAAATTGAAAAGTTCGTGATCATCGGTAAACGCAATCTTTAGATGTCAAAAATACTAATTCTAGCTCAATATTGTATGCGCGATTATTTTAAAACTGTGTGACATAATAAGGATAACTTACTGAGGAGAATGAATATGCAGATGAAGATGGCCACGAGGAAGTTGGTGTCGAGACCGAAAGATACGGCTTTAGCCATGCTCAGTTGACAGCCAGGATCGGCGTTCTTAGCATCACTCGGTACTCCCAAATTGTAAGTCTAAAGAGAAAAAAAACATTAGAAGAACAATAAAAATGAGTTGAATTATTCGAAAAATATACTTAGTGAATACTTTAAGCATTCTTACCTCATCGTTGAAAGTCAAGTTACTGATGCAACCAGTGAATCCACTATCTGTTGGGATGTGTGACCAACCGAATGAAGCTCCTAGACTTTGCAAGTTAATGCTAGCTCCTCCAACTTGTAATGGGCCATTTACTGTGAACAAAATTATGTTTTAAAAATAGGTATTATTTTAGAAAAATCTGCATTGCTATGAAATGGCTGATAAAACAAAAAAATCAAATAAAAACAACTGGCTCACCGTTCAAAAGCTCGTTAGGTCCTGTTGGAGCTGCGAGGTTCATGCAGGAAGACATCTTGCATTTGTCCACAAACATCTCGATGCTGGTCTTCATAAGAACTATTTCTATAAGATGGTGCAGGTCATCATTCACCTTTATGTGTTTGTGTTCGATTCTGGTAGTGCCAGAACCGTAGTTGACCAGAAGAACTGGGTAACCGTTGTTAAGCTCCAATGACATGAAATCTGTTGATGAAACAAATGTAACGAAATATTATATCTATCAAATAATATTTAAATACTTATTAATGTATCCAATACGTCCGTCTCGACACAGGTATATCCTAGTGAGACAGATATCGAAAAACACCTGTAAAAAAAACTTAATATTGGTAATAAATTAAAAAAAAAAAAAAAACATTAAATACTGGGATTCCTGCTAAATGTCTTAATTCAAATATAACAATCTGTTAGATATCTTACCTTGAATTCGGAGGAACGGTTTATGACTCAAGGGGCCAGCGTAGAAGATAAGTCCAGTATCGGCTACTGATTTGATAGTGATTGAGATGCGTCCTTCAGAGCAAGCCTTTGGCGTAGGATATAGTGCCCAGCCATCTCCGTGGAAGCCTACATCTGTGTGTTCGCAGTGAGGACCCTTGAGGCCAGGAGGACATTCGCAGTGTTCGGCGAATGGGGTTCCTGTTAGAAAAGTAAAATCGAAAGCAATTCAAGAATTAAGACCCAGTAATAAAGTGATGTAATGACTTGTTATTTTATTATAATATACTGGTTCTATGACAACCCAACACATTGAAATTGAAAAGTGATAAAGTCACTAAACGTGACTTTACATCACTTAAAAAATAAACATAACGTAACCTAGTTTTTTAATCACCTTTCATGACCTTAAACCACATTTCAAAAGTATGTTCATTTTTCACTGTGTTGAGTTGTTCGGTTACCTTACGTAATATATTTATTTAAATTGATATTCGCTTCAGGAACCCATCCTCCGTCAGGTCAACGTTACAAAATAATAAAGGATGGTTTATGAAGGAAGTGAACCGATTCAACAAATTATTAAGATGTACTTGGAATACGAGAGACTTAAAATAAAATGAACTTGTAGTAATAATATGGGCTTAGAATAAGAATTTTGATTTAAAAAAAATCATTATAATAAGAATGACTTGGAATAAGATGGACTTGGAATTAGATAGTCTCGTAATAAGATATGGTTAAAATAAAAGATTGTAAAAAGATCAAAAACAAACCTCCATTCAAGCAAATTGTTGTTGATTCCAACACGTCACAGCTGCACTGTGGGTTGACTACGGCAGATACTCCAATAAAGCTGGTCTTATTCGTGAAGACGGACATTGGGACTTTATTTTTTACAAGCTCATTTCGACAGGAATCTTCGCAGTGAACCTTCTCCAAAATACACTCGTCGATGCTGACCATGTAAATCTTCAAACCAAGTAGAGACTCCAACTAAAGAGACAAAATATCGTTAAATGCGTATTTTTATAGTACCTAAATTTATAAATTGTATTCCGTCAGGTGCATTTAAACACCTTTTGGCTTTGGTTAAAGTATAATTATCATTCTTAAAATTAGCGTTTAATAATTAACTGACAATAAAGGTCAAGAAAAATAAAAGTAACTTTCTTATATAAAAGTAACCCATTACTACCAAAACATAAACACGAAACAAATTACTCTTTGAATACTTCTAAACTTTCTAATAATTAGGGACATTAAGTTCCAGTTCTGAACTCAAACAAGTAGCAGGTAATATGTACGATGGGGAAATCAATAATTTATTCAAGAAATTCGTCTCGAAATTATATCAGAAATCATTAATAAAGATACAATACCTCATCTATATTAGACGTTGCCATGGCGTTCATCTTTTCGGGAGGGTAATAGGGTGAGCCGTGGGCAGAGAACCTCACATCAAGGAAGGATTCGTTTACAGTGGGTTTATTGTACACCGTAAAGACGTCTACGTTATCCAAACTAGCATTCAGGATCACAGATAACCGTTGCTGGAGAATGTCCTTTTTGCTGAGACCCTGGAAGAAACAATCCGATTACATTTCTTAAGACCTTCGAGAGAAAGTTGATTCAGTAAGTAAAATGGAGATTCGTTCCATTTTCAGTGTGACCAATTACAATTCATTGGAGACTCGAGTTGGCCCATAAAATATGATTTAAATAATTGATGGCGCGAATAAATCTTTTTACGTCAGAATCAGTTACCGTGGGAGAGAGACTTGCACTCTGAATACGGTGGATAGTAAATTTAATACTGCAACAATGGTGTTTCATAAGGTTTAAAGTCTACAAAAAATGCAAATTAATAGATTTAAAAAACCTTGTTATACTGAGGCTTCGTTCACGGAAGCTTTCAAAAACGGGGTTTTACTTTATCGAGGACTAAAGCGATAGAGAAAACTATCATAAAGGGACGCGTAAAAAACAAAAACAATGATATTGCACAGTGAGTAAAAAAAACATCTTTCTTTTGAACTGGGTCAGATCGAAAAAAAAACTATTGAAAATATTTTCAAGAGTTTGCGAGAATATTTTCACAATGTATCTTTTAAATCTGATAAAAGTGGACAATAGGTTTCCAGGGAAAAGTCCTTCTAACAAAACAAGTGCAATAGCATCACCGACGAGGAAACATCTCAAACATTTTCCATGGCTTATTTTGACAAAGGGGAAGTTGACAAGAGTATGCGATCGTTCCAGTGGAATTTCCGCTCCGGGGATTTCTCGTTGCGGAAAAGGATCGATCGGATTTGCACTTTCTTTTATTTATAAATTTACTACTCATTACTATGCATTAAGTACATAGAGAGACGGGTCCTTACGTTACCCTGATTCCAACTTGCTATAAAACGTCGCGAAAATCAGGAATAAAGTCACTTAATCATGTTGAATCAGAAACTCATCTACCCTTATTGAGCGAGTATACAAAATTAATACGGGGATGTTTTGATTTCAGACCCAGTAAAGTTAATACATGAACGCAGTTCATTACATTCTATCTAAATTTATATCGCTTTTGATTTTTGTTTAGCTTTTTTACAAAAACATCTTGATAATACTATTTTTTAAATTTTTATGTAAAATCGCACAAAAGTCCCAACTGCTCCCTACCGTCTGGAGCCAGTGAGATTATGGCATCCCCAATCGAAGTATGCTGTGAAGCTGAAGGTAGTGGGGAGGAGAACGAGATGGGGAACATCGTAACAGAAGACAAATTTAACAATTTAGACATTTATTTTCATCGCTGGGTTTGTAAATTAATTTATTCGCAACATATTTTGTTATATAACTAGTGATCGGAATAGCGAAGTACTAAGCAGAGTTGAAGTCTCTCTTTTGTGCCGACAATTAAAACAGAGCTCATTTAATGAAGATGCAATGAGAAATCGGTCTCGAGGAAAAGTGAAATAATCAATAAACCACTTTTCAATTACCGAAATGGGCACACTTCCCACTTATTATATTGCTGCTGACCCTGTACACATCGCAAGTGTGCCCCACTGTTGAATTAGGTTATCACCTTTGGTCTGGAGCCCCTACATACTTGAAAAAATACCTCGACTCTCTGAGCGGTCCGTTTGATAGATTCCCCTAACTTAAATTCTACTGATATTTAAATGGTAGATGATCCGAGGAACTAACGTATTGATTGATCCCTTTGGCAACTGAACATAGCCACTATAGCATGCACATTTGTACACGGTAAATTAGTTAAATAAAACATGTCACGGCTCATCTCTACGTCGATTGCCTCAGTGTTTCCTCCCTCTTACTACATGGGTATATTCAAGACCCACGATCACTCCCTCATCTCCTCAAAAAACCCCTAAATAGCGTCCCCAAATGTGACATACGCCCTGAGGAAAATTATATTTCTCGGGTCCTCTTAAGTGGAGTTAACATATAAATTAAAATAAAAATAAACTGAAGTTAGCTAAAAGTATTTTGATTAAAAAATACATAATTTTCTTATTTTATGTTCTATGATAAGGGTATCTGATAAACAAATAAATTATTAATTTGGATGAGAGTAACTTTCAAAACGTGTAATATAAGGGCATACTCAATCTATATTAAACAAATGTAATAACTAATCAAGAGATTGTTTGTCAAATATCCAAAGATTATGGAAAATATTTGCAACATTTTCGTTACTTGCAGCCAAATCCAATTTCTTTTCAGATTGTTTTTTATATATATTTTTACACATTGAAATATTGTTTTAATAATTATAAAAGTATGATCGTTAGTGACTTACCTTGTGTTGTACAGTGATGAAGTCCTCCGCAGAGGTGTTGATGAATCTGATTGATCCAGATTTGTCAACCGCTTCTTCGGGGATTTCTCTGACAGTTACGTTGACAGTGGCTTCCACCCAATGATATCTAATCAGAGGCATATTCTCTTCAGTTACCTAAACAAACAAAGAAACCATTAATTAGAGACAAATATTGTGCTTACAGTGAGAACTCTATATTACATTATGTTCATAGAATGTTTGTATATATATATATATATATAATTCATCAAAACAATTCACACGAGAGCATAATATTTATACACGATAGGGTTAGCAGTTCATACGCTACGAAGAGGACATTCCATACATGGCGTTCGGAAATAAATGGTACAATCGGGAATCTGGTGAATCCGTGCATAAAAAAATTTACACCTTCCGGGGAACCCTTCGATATACTATTTTTATAGGTTTATTATTGTTATCTCAAAAAAATGCTTGTTTGAACATTTAAGTTGTTATACAGGGTGTCCGGGGGTAAAGTGTGTTCAACAGTGAAAACAACCTTAAAACATTGGAATTTCTAAAAAAGTTATTTAATTATCATGTGGAATAACCTCTCGAAGTTTGTGCGCTTTACCCCAGGACACCTTGTGTATTATCGATAGATATCGATATACTTTACAATATAAATGACGCGAAAATACTATAATCTGAAATACATAAAATAGATTTACGTTTTTTTCTATCCAAAAAATCTAATAAACGTTAAAAATCCAGAAAAAGGTAATTTTTGAGTGATAGCAAGAATTATGTAGATTTCCCGTTACAAATGTCGCCGCATATTACGGTACTATAATTTGATAATATAATATAATTTTTATTTTTTTTATTTATTTAAGGAGGAAACACAGATACAGACAGTAATTAAAAGATAATTTTATAAATCAATAACTTGAGAATTCGCCTGCATCCTAAATATTTCTCACGGATTGACAAAAAACAAATTTGTATATACTTACATTAAACCGGAGCACATAAGTGTCATTGGGTGTTCCTTCAGTCATGGTGATCATGCCGGTGCCTTCGTTAATGTCAAAGTGCGGACTCTTTTCGTTGAAAACGAGCCACTTAAACGTCTTGTCTGGGAGATCCCAATCATCGGGATCCGTCACGTAAACGCGTCCGATCTCTGTGTCCGGCGTCTCGCCCTGTGGGACAAAATAAACCATCAGCATTTTAGTACAACCTTCAATAACTTCCTTCAGAATCCAACATGACACGGCAGCGTTTCCTTAATACTTGAGAAATAAGCTTTATCTAACATTAGCTCTACACAGGAGGCCATGAGGAAAATAATACCTATGTCAACTTTGGGGATGCTGTGTGGAAAAGGGTATGAGGAGTGGGTAAGAATCTGGGGGTCGGTGTGTCCAAGAGTGAATTTGAATGTTGGAATTCTTCCCTTCCACTGCAGTGCAAGGCGATGGGTCGAGAGATTCCTGTTTGAGAGGTAAAAATATCTCCCTCAACCAGTCTCTCCAAATCCGGCCCGCCAAACAGCAGGCGGGCAGACGTATCCGCCCCTAAGACCTAGAAAATCCTCAGCCCATAAACCTAGGCACCTCTGCTAAGTCACCATACGTAGCGTACCACTTGGACTGACAGCAAAGGTGTTGGTTATCCAATGAATGGTTGCCGAGACGGCCGTACCTACCCACACACGCCTCCTGAATTATCTCTTATAAAATAAATAAAAACGAAATTTCTTGCTCAGTTTAAGTAGGCACTAAGGAAATATTTGAGAACTTATTAAATGAAATTATATAACTCGAAAAATAACATGGCTAGACAAAGAAAACTTTTATTTTGTTAGCTTAAATAAATATACCCAAATTCGATCCATGTTTGTCAGGGAATTCCTTTTTATATTTCTATACTGGGGTAACCTACGGCAGAGATGTTTGTTATCAAATTGGTACCTATACCTATACCCACCTCCCAAATTGAAATTATAATAATACAAGATTGCACGAAGCGTGTGTCAAATGAGCTAGAATAGTGTGCATACGTGTGAAGCAATAATTATTGAACATTAAGGCGATGCACCAAGTCGTAGAGCATTTTAAATCTGTAAAATAAAACTCCTTACGTAGATGATAGCCATAAGATTTAAATTCTTACTTAACACCAAAAAGTGTGTTGTATTTTATTTTGCAAAGTTCAGGCATAAATATTAAAATGTTTTACAATTATTATACCTACAATAAAACTTTAACCAAAAAGGGGTTCGTAAGTAGGAAATTTTGAAGATTTTCAAATGTCGTTTATAAAGATATTATTTTTTTTGGGCTTATAAAAAGACTTATTACTTATATAAAAATAGCGATTATTTCAAGGGTCCAGAGGAATTTTACTCCCAGTATTTAATTAAAAGTATCCAAAAATTTCTAAGCGATCAAATTTTCATACCAAAAACACGTAATGGGGATGGGACTATGGCATTCCCAATATTATGGAATTTTGTGACTGAAGGGAGAGGGACAAGGAGCTTTAGGCAGGGAAGTTACAAGTTGTGCTGATGTAGTCACTGCATACGGCAAAAGCCATTTCTTTAAAGCTGCAAATTTTAATAGTGGTCTAAAACTTTTAGTTTCATACAGATATTTTATATAATATTACATTTCTATTGGTTTGCTTAAACCAGTGAAGTTTCCGCAAATTTAAATTGAAATAGAGTTAATACAAATTAAATTAGGTAACAACAAATAAACAAAATGCTATGTTTACAGCTACACATATTTTCCTCGAATAAACACAAATATACTTCTATATAATATTAGAAAAATGTCATTAATTAAATTCGATCTCTTGAATAAAGGATTTTGTAGCGATACCACGTGACATAAATTACGCTATAAATTCGATTTTCTTTCCTGGCCAGCCCCATAAAGGCAAAAGAACGAAGTCACGCTTCGAGATTTCCCCTCAAATGTGGCAAGATAGATACTTCTTCAAGTGTCATTTGGCCGAGGATCGTCGTTTGGAAGAGTGATGACGTAACCGCAGATGTCCACCGCTGTGGTTGTCAGTAATGCCCCGAAAGCCTTATAAAGGTTGTTTAATGTCCGCATTACACCTCCTACTACCCTACTAGGCTCAGCCACTGGGCAAAGGCGCCACGGACACTTGGGTAAGACCCTCCCATCTGGGCACCCATATATGGTCAATTGCGTTAACACACTTTGACTGAGAATGCCTTATAGACAACGCAACTAGTATAGAACTACACACCGAACAGAAAAGCTCAAAAAGTGTCATCTATAACGACGTTTTTTTAGTTTTACATTAACTCAACACAAGATGCCCTGGAAAATAATTTGCCTCACGGGCTATGTCATCTTTAAGATATTGTGTTTTTTTAAATATTGATACCACACAGGAGGACCTGAAGAAAATAATTTCCTTCAGGTCCTATGTCATCTTTTGAGATGCTGTGTGGAGAGTCTTTTTTAAAGTAAGAAAGAAGAGTAATTTCTTGGAAGGCAAACGGTATGAGGGTTGTTAGGAATATAGAAATCAATGTGTCTAGGAGTGACGGACATATGAATATATCCTTCCCAGGCGATGGGTCGAGAGACCAGAGGTCAAAGGATCTCCCCAAACCAGCCTCTCCCGATCTGGCCCGCAACGCAACTTGTCGGCAGGCGCATCCTGAACACACCTCACCTGATGAATCCGGGCACCCTTGCTAAATCACTACTCTAGGTAACCCACGGCAGAGGTGTTGGTTATCCGTTCGGTAATGGTTCCCGAGGCGGCGGTATCCAAACCCGCCTCTTAAATTGACTGGAGGTTTTTTATGAGGAGAGGAAGAAGTGAACATAGGTCTCGAAGAGACCCGTGTTGTGGGAGGGAGGAAACACAGAGGCCGGAATATCATTCCACAGTCTAGCTGTTGAACCCAAGAACGAGTCAAAAGCGACCCGTTCTCGTGTGACAATTGTCAACCGTATACATAAGCTGGGCGCGCGTTTGGCGTGTTTCCCGATTATGCACCGTTGCCGAAGGGATCAATGAGGCTAGTTCCCCTGAGCATATGTCATTGTAATACCGGTAGAACGAGGACAGCATACCTACCTGACGTCTGTGCTCTAAGGATTGCAATCCGTTTGTGAAGAGGTGGGAATCTATCAAACGAATCACCCGTTTCTGCACAGTGTCGAAGGTACTTAGTGGCTGTCAAATTCAATAGGGCGCACTTGCAATTTGTTGGCAGTTGTGTACTATTAATAAATAAATATGGATAAGAAATAAAACAGTTGTCGCCAGTTTAAAAAATATTTTTTGCGTCCCGAACTCCAGACAATGAAAGTGATTATTTATTTGTTTTTTTTTTCTCAATTTGGAAGAAGCAAAAAAAAATTTGACACACTTCGGCCCACAACACATTTCTATCGGTTTTTCTCTTCAGTGGAACTAACTATATATTATAGATATAAGATAATATAAGCCCTTTTCCAAAATATGCTTCTCTTTAAAGTAGGGTAAGAACTAAATAATTCACTTTCAAAAGTAAAAGGTTACTTGATTTTATAATACCGCTGTTAAGAGTGTAAAACCAACTACATTCAAAAATTTAAGAGTTAAATATTGCACTTTACGAATTTTAACCGCTCTATATTATTTGCAATATAAAATTACAAAAATTTTATAAGAATGATTACTAAATTGACAATTTTATATTCGCTGAGGAGAAATTATCCAGATTAAGTTAAAAAAAATCCCTTTTGCCCTTTCCGCCCATATGTATTCTATATTTAATTTTTAAGTTTAGTATACGTTTGATCCTGAAGAAGTGAACATTGTTCACGAAACATGTTGATTGTGTACAAATAAAGTGATGTAAATTGGCGACATCGCTTTTCTTTCAAATCGCCATAGATCACACCCTTCAATACTAATTATACTCATAATTTAACAAATTTCATTTTAATCTCTATTGATCCGGTTTTCAAACAAATACCTAACTAAATTTCACCCTGAAACATTTTACAACAAAACAAACAAGTTTCATGTTTACAATCGTGGACCTTACTCAACTGGCAATGAATTATTTGCCTCGAATACAATAAAGAAAGCAAATATGAGTTTATTGTATTATTTATACAAGCAAACTATAAAGGAAATTCATAACAAGTAAGAAAAAAACTTTCAAGCACTGAAGTCGCTCATAAAACACTAAAATAAGAACGGTGTATCTTAGAAATTCAGAAAACATCCATGACCGATGCTAAAATTTATAAGAACATGAAAATAGTAGGGTACAAAAGCCAACCGGAAGTGTTATCCCATTGGAACCGGAAGAAGAAAAGATATGTTCGAATTTCAAGTCTATTGATACAAATATACAAGGACAATAAATTGACATGAGCTCCAACGACTTGGGGTATTTCCTCAATAAAATGAAAATAAATAAAAGCCATATAATACGTGAAATGAAATTGTGTTTGCCCTTAACAAGGATAAAACCTAATAAAGAAAACGATATAGAAAATTGATAAATAATCTTTATGTAATAGAATTTCATGCCCACAGAAAAATATGATTAAATTCTACTTTCACATTATGATATACGACATTTTTATACTTTTTAGAATACTGAATAACTTTAAGTATATACCATTTAGAAAATTGATATTTTGCCATGAGTCTTAATTGATTTCTCGGCAAATTTTAAATGTCTCTATCTAATTTTCAGATTGGATACATAGCTACCTATCGTCGGCAAACGTACTATTTACATCAATAATTAACTTGCAGAGACAATTAAAGTATGAGAGAAACAATGTAGGGCCTAGGACACTTCTTTGGGGAACTCCGAAGGTGGTTATGAGTGGTTGGCTGATTTTGCATGA
This sequence comes from Hesperophylax consimilis, assembly GCF_061612785.1. Taxonomy (NCBI): domain Eukaryota; kingdom Metazoa; phylum Arthropoda; class Insecta; order Trichoptera; family Limnephilidae; genus Hesperophylax; species Hesperophylax consimilis. Next base: position 32,831,130 of record NC_142850.1, read on the forward strand.
TTTTCGAAACCCCTCCGTACTGCATACAAGCAAAAGTAATTAGTTCTATAAGTATCATATGATATTTCTTTAATTTGTTACGACTATTTTTGTAATGTATTAACTAACTGATTTTCCTACCTGCTCCTATTTTTACACTATTATTGTGTGATATTTATTATGCCTATAAAATTCATAAAGAAGTTTAATAAGTAAACGAATTATTTATTTCGGTTTTATGTCACATTTGATAGGTAAACAAATTAATATTTTAGTAGGTATTTGTATAAACGTGGGCTATTGGCTTGGTAGCAATTTCTTCCGACCAACCCAGATTTACAGCGGGATTAAAGAGCTCGTGTTTGGATATACGGCGCAAATTTACTTTAGGATAAATTTATTGTCGCACTATGATACAGGCTATATAGAAGTTATAATGGTGTGCGGTACTCGGAGATGTGAACGAATTTTAGAAGGTCAAACGTACATCGAATATACGTAGTTTGCAATCGTTCTGGTTTTCTCAAAAGGTCACAGTATATATTTAATTACTTAATAAGGAATTGTAATGAAAATGAGAAGATTTAAAAAAAACGTATACACACACAAAACAGCAAACGATTCTGTATTATATATTAAAAATAATTTAATATATAATTTTTTATCACGAATAACAGCAGCTGTACAAATTATCAAATTATTAGTAACCGTCAGGAACGTCATTGGACAGGGAGAATCATACCGTCATCCGACCCTAACGTCAAATTAATAAACTATCAATTCCCAGCAGGTACACTTATTAATGTTTTCTCTAGAAAGATGTTATAATCGTCGTGTCACATTATTTTACTCAAAATATAAGTTTTGCTGAAATCGATAAAAAAAAGAAAGAAATTGCAAGTCAGTCGGATGACACAAAAAAACTTCCCTCAAAATGAATATGGTTTCATAAATTAAAAATAATCGTGAATTCATGAATAAATAGAATCTTACAAAAGGAATGAATTCGTTTTGAATAAAAAATAAATAAAGGATAACGGTTGGGTCGACTCCTCGAGGACACAATATTAATCTGTTAATGAAATCTTGGTTGCCAAAAAAAGTAAGAAAAATTGAGTTTTTTTTATTCATTAATCTCTTCCCATTGGGACAAACAGTAAAACTGGGTGGAGAAAAGAGAGTAATGAACAGAGGCTGGGTTATTCCTTCAAAATTCATTACAAAATTGTAAGGGAGCAACAGAAACGAGGCTTTCTAAGGTTACACAGAAGAAATAGTTAAAATTTAGACTTGTCGATGGAATCATTAGAATATATGAGGTACAAGTAGATGGAATAATAAGACGGAGAAGCTCGGGGATGGCATGGTAAGAATAAGTCAATCAAATACTTCATTCGAGGCATGTCACCGCGTGATCTTGGAATAGACATATTGGAAATTATATGCTACTAGAAATGACTTTAAAGATGTAAAGAGAACAGATCTGATTAGCCAGCTCAATAGACACCTACTTCTGAACATTCCTTTTCCCTAACCCACTTAATTAATTCAGTCTCTTATAATAATAATTATATACGAGTACATGCCAAAAATCATTCAAATCTATTCCTAGGACGGATTGTTTCACAGAATTTGAACAATTCATCAACTTTCGAAGTTGATTTTCAAGTTCTGTGAAGGTTCTATTCTTCAAGTTATGTTATTTTATCATTATTGGCTAGTTGCTTCTCAAAACTGAAATAATAACAAATAGAATCTAACCTTCAGAGAACGTGAAAATGAACATTGAGAGTTGATGAATTGTTAAAATTCTGCGAGACAACCCATCCTTATTGTGTCTAATTCCACGAATGAGTAATAGAATCGCTTGGAAAATGGATTCTAGAAACGTGTTTTTTGGAAAAGTTTTTTTTCTAACTAATTAGTTTATTTTGAAAATATTATTATAAGTAAGAAAAAGTTAATCAAGGGAAACTATCACAAATAATCTTAGCCATAAAACTGTATTTTCTTATATTTTATAACGTAATTAAAAATATTATTTTAATTCCACTTAAGCGAAACTGTAGGAAAAGCATCAACTTATTCAAGTAGTGATTTCACTGATAGCTTTGTCAAGAAAAAATATATACAGAGTTAAAGATACTCGCAAGACGTAAATTCCACTGAAAAACACAAATTTAAAAAAAATTGACCTTCTCAACTAAGATTAAAAAAAAAGTCAAGTGAAATAAATTCGTTCACGAGACAAGAAGATATATATATATATATATATATATATATATATATGTTTTAAAATTATTTTAATATAGATCATATGGGTTACATTAATATATACATATTTTGCAAAATATAATATTAAGGTTCATAATTGGTCATGTATACCTTATCAGAAAAGAGGAGCTCTTTTGAAAGATCTTTTGAAAGATATTTTGAATAATGCAATACTTGAAGACAATGGCATCTGTATAACAATCTCACAGGATCTACTTCCTCATTTAAAGGTCTTTATTGAAAATATTTATATCCCGCCATCCTGTAAGCTTGGAATTGAATAGTGACCATTTGTTCACATCTCCTTTGATGTGAAATGGGTATTGTCTAAAATTTTCAAATTGAAAAATTGCGCATTCTGTGTTTGACGTCGCAAGAAGCGGTATTGATTTTAAGTCACGATATAGCGTTATTCTTTTCTTTATAAATAACGCTTTGTCTTCGAAAACATCAGGCGCTGTTAGTTAATCTTATGCAAATATTGCTTTGTCTCCACAAATCGCACAATTTATGGAAAAAACCTACGACAAAAAATATTTTAAAAATTATAACGTTTTTTGTGTTTATAACTACCTCGTAATGGTTATTTACATATAGAATGTTTGGTTTCTTGGCGACATATAACATATAAGGAAATAAAATTATAGCACAATAAAAATAGCAATTTTATTAATAAAGGTTTACTAGCTCAACGCAGTTAACTAGATCAAAACGGATTAATATTTTTTTTCTGTAGCCTCATTTTAAATTTTAGTCTCGAATTAAATACTATAAGTAAAGTACCTACCTGGTATAATTCTCTTCCTGCGGTATTCAGGTATTTTAACATGAATTTAGAATGAAAAGAGTGCCACAAGGTCAAAAAATCCAATAAATGTAAAATATCCGTTATTTCATTTAATTTATCTATTAAATAAGGCTTGGGGTATTATTTACCCGAAAATGGAAAGAAACTCCATCAGCTATTGAAAACTAAATGTAGGTATCTACCATCTAATCTGAAATTTACTTTAAAAGACTTTAGTCGCATTTGGATAGCAAATCTGAATAGCAATACACCTACTTCAATTCAATTTTATTTATTCATTTCAAAAACATTACAAATTTTTTAATTTCAATGAGTTTTTAATATATTCTTGTAATAAGAATTCTTAGATTAACAGTGTGTATAATTATTAACAGTGTGTGTATCAACTATACCAGTAATAATAACCTAACCTAACCTAACCTTACCTAATCTTACCTAACAATATACCTACTTCCTAACAATATACCCACTTCCTATCAATATACCTACTTCCTAACAATATACCTACTCCCCCCCCCATCTTGAGAAAATGGCTCTCAAAGTTTGATCAAAGTGATTATTGTTATGTGTGTTTGATTTGGAAAACTCTATTTAAAAATCAATAATTAACCATCCATAGGTTTTCATTTGTAAGGATTTTTACAGTTCACTTTATGAACTATTGTTTTGTTTATGTCTTATATTTAGGAGTTTTAGTGGGATATACAAATAGATATGAGAATTGATTAACCGCTTAAGAGTCCCAACCGTCTGCAGCCAGTGAGACTATGGTATCCTCAATTGGGGTATGTTGTGAGACTGAAAGTAGTGGGGAAGAGAAGGAGACGGGTAAGAGGAAGGGCTCAAACAAGGCCAAAGTCATTTCAAGCAAGGTTTCAATTCTGAATGGTGGTCTTACACCAGAACGATACTGAGAGTATCTTCCACTCTGGAACGTGCAATAGTTATTTTAATAATGTTTTTGAAGTTTATACAAATGCAGATTTGGCCCTAAATACAGTAAAGTATATGAAACATTTAACAGTAAATTACTTCAGATAATTTTAATACTTACATATCCATATAACCAACTGTTTTCAATGTCAATTTCATTGAATCCGTTCGTCTGGTGCATTGGAAAATTCACCACAGATTACAAAAAAATCATAGGTACCTACAATAATTATGCTAAGAAATACAATGAGATGCAATTTGACTTGCCAAGATAAAAAAAAAAATAGGAATTTAATTTCTACAAAAGCACATTTCAAATATAGAATAAAAATAATCGTCCAGTAAAATATGTCGTAGGTAGGTACAATCACATTTGCGTATTTGAAAAGATTCTTTTTTTAATTTAAAGTTTTTTCTTAACACATAATAATACGTACTTGCCCGCATAAGTTCTAATTTTGAAAATTCATTCGCTTTAATTTTAAAAAGCATTAGTTTACAAAGGGTTAATATCATAAGGGTTGGCTAAGTACTTACCTACTAGTAAACTCCGTAATAATGTCGTATTATTCATTGTGGTCGAAACATAAATTAATAAGAATTGTACAATAATTTCCCGTAATGGCCGATACAGATCTGTGCCAAAAAGTATGCTTAAGTGCGCGTAATAATTATTAGGCCAAAGTCTAAGTAATCGCATACTGCATGAAATAACTTTTCGGGTTTAATATCCATTTGGGCCACAATAAGTTGAAATAACATCAAACACTTATTGACACTAAAATGTAAAAATTATAAGTAGTGATTGCTTTCAAGATTGGTGATAAAAAAAATACCTTCAGCACTATTTTTAACCTAACTATTTATTCGTGTTTTAGAAGCCGAACGGGGTTGCAAAATATTGACTTGTTTAGTTGACTTACGATTAGTACCATTAGCTTTTTCAAAGAGAAATAATCTGTTAGTTATGAAAAATATGATATCTTGTATAGTGTATATATTTTGTATAATTGAATAAAAATGATATTTAAAAGCTCCGTAGCTTGGTAAACGTATTTCAGACAGAAAAAGATGTGCATCTTTTAAAACGTCGGAGGTCATAAACTAAATAGTAATTCATATCTGCTCAAATAAATCATTAAGAATCAGTTTTAGAAATATTACTGTATTTGATTTATAATATCAAAATGAATGTAGATACGTCTCCGGTAAAAAAAATGTGTAAATAATCAAATACACTTTTTTTTAACATTTGATGTACATAACGGGTTTTACATATTTTACCAGTATTATGAAAAGTAATAAAAAAATTGATACGTTGAAGTTTGAACAAAGTAACTGTAATAAAACAGTACCGAGCATAAAAATGTTTTCTGCTTAACAAAAAGAGTTTATTTGCAGTGCAAAGTATATCATAATAGCTGAAGCGTTGCCCGGTTTTAAACAGAGTTTTTTTAAACAGAGTTTTTTAAAATGAGTGTGCAAATAATCATCAAGATATACCAAGGGAGATTTAAAAAATCACATAAAGACAGTGACCATCCTCCTGTACTCCAAAACTGTACATTTGCTTAAAAACAAATCCACGCCGAAAAACAGCTCTTTATAAATATAGAAGATTGATTTGAAGGCTTGTCACATTTAAATGGTGGCTGTAATTTCACAAAACAAAGAGGTTCATTCAACGAAAAAATATATATTCGGACTTGATTTAACAAATCTAACCTCTTTAATATAAAGTCAATGTTCCAAAAATAAAACAAATTTTTGTTGTGATTCTGTCTGTAACTCCGGTTCAATGAACTGTAGAACTTGGATTTGCTTATAATTTAAGTAATTTTCAAAATTGGAATTTATTGTGGGAACTACTTAAGACAAGCGGTGAAGTGGGTAAGAAAATTATTTTATTTAAATAAATGAATTAATAATTCTATATTTGAAATGTGCAATTCTTTTGTGTAATTTTTTGAAAGGTGTCGTAATTTTTCAAGTTTACTAACGGTGTTGTGATAATTTTTGTTTTTGAGAGTCAATGCTCTGGGGCAAATTTTTATAAAATATATTAAAATAATTTCAGCTTCATAACTCCAACAGTTATAATATCCCGTGATTTTCTGTCTGCAATATTGTATAATAAATGTGTTACCTTGTAATTATATACCAAGATGGCGCTGTGCCCCTCCATCATGGCATTATCGTTCCTGTCTCCAATGACCACGCGAAGAACCGACACTCCAGTGAGTCGAGGGGTCCCCGAGTCGGTGATGGCGATGGGGATCAGGTATTCCTTTGTCTCTTCGCGGTCGAAAGTGACAGTGGCGATCAGCGTGTCACCTGTGGACAAAAATATTATGGACTTTTAAGAAATAGTGCAGCCAACGTATTATTATTTTCTTTTGGAGAGCTTTAAAATTCTAATATACTTCTTTTCGAAGTGTTTCTCAATAATAACTTTATGAAAACAACAAGTTATTTCAAAACCAATAAGCCCTTCTATCCAAACATTATTATTATCAACCAGTTTTTATTTCTCTAACCTCACAATTGGAATGGTAATTTCCTCAGGCCTTGAAATTAGCGTAAGAATTTTCTAATCTCACAAATGGAATGGAAATTTTCTTTAACCTCACAATTAGAATGAGAATTTATTTTAAACGCAAAATTTTTCATATTTTTTTTTCATTTAAAAATATATTTCTTCTATATAAAAACATAAATATGTTATACTAAAAATATTAATTACAATAAAAATGTTTTCTTTTTAACTTAAGTAATAAGAAAAGAAAGAAAGAAAGAGGTAAAGAAAAGAAAGAAAGTTTTTATTTATAAAGTAATGAAAATAGACTAAAATAGCAGTTACTAAATTAGATACACAGTAAATGTAAATAAATTTAAGAATATATTTATTTACATTTAACATTAATTTAAGAATAGAAGTAAAATAAAAATAATATTATTATATTTCGATTAATAAGTAGGTAGTAGGTGGTATGAAGTTATTTTATTCATTTGGAGTAAACGGAGCTGATAATATTGCAAGCGAAAGTACATAATAAATTGCGACAAAAAGCTATTGGTGGTTCGAATGCTGATATAATATTTCAAGAGGATATGGTAAAAAAAGAAAAATATATTTTCTTTGTTAATTAATGATGAAATTAAATATTTAATTATATACTAACTATGTAATATTAAAGTTTGAATTTGATCAATTACTACTAATATGTACCTGTAATCAAAAGGTACAAAAAATAAATTAAAACTTATAATTATTATTTGGTTGATCAAGAAGTTGTTTTATTTGAAATTTAAAGATTGACAATTGAAATGAGAATTTCTCTCAATCTCGTTTGCAATAGGAATTTCATTTGACCTCACAGTTGGATAAAAATTTCCTTTTACCTCATAAATGGGATGAAAATTTTCTATAAACATACAATTGGAATGGGAATTTTCTTTTTTTTATTTGTTTTTGGGGTGTTATGCCGTGTTGCGCTAACTCCTTCTTTAGCCAACGTTTCGGACAGCATTGCACTGTCCATCAACAGGGTAGATGTGTACACATCTTAGAAATTTCCTCTGACCTCACAATCGGAAAAAGCATTTTCCTACCTCCCATTTGGATTGGGAATTTTCATGGAGCTTCATAATTAGGATGAGAATTTCCCTTAATCTCACAATTTGAATGGGAATTTCTTTTCACCTTACAATTGGAATGAGAATTTCTTTTCACCTTACAATTGGAATGAGAATTTCCTTAACTCACAATTTGGATGGAAATCTCCATTAACCTCACAAATGGGAGGGAAAGTATGAGGGAATAAGGAAAGTCGAGAAGTAGTTCTAGATAATTATTTTTAAGAGCGTCTCAAGTTGCCGACAATAATTATGAATATTTCCACTATTTCTAGGAGTAAGTGGGACTATAGCTGAATTAAAAAGAGACCTGGAGGAGGAAGATTGATTATTATGTGGCTTTCAGATATTGTTATTAAACACGGCTAAAGATACTTTAAGAAAGGTTCAGATCAGAATGGTGGTTTCTCATCAGGGCAGTACTAAGAATGTCTACCACTCTGGTATAGATCTATGTTCTTCTGGAATTGGGACTCTTAAATAATATATATATATATATATATATATATATATATATATATATATATTTTTTTTTTTTTTTTTAAATAGGTAAAAAGCTGAACTAGTCACTGGCTATCAGACTATGAAATAAACACAGAAAAAAATTGTATAGTCTAAGAATAGAATTTCGTATCACAACTAAATAGAAATCTCCCAGATAACTTATATTCAACATTGACTGGAGTTCGGACTACATTATTCGACCCAGTTAATCTGTGTCTGAAGTGAAATGTCAAATAAATCAAATTCATTCGTCTTCGAGATGCTTCAAATTATTTTCACAGATTATTGAGTAAACGAGTTTTAATTTATTAGCTTTGAGTTAGGCCGGCTTGAAATAAACATCTATCATCAAACGACCCTCCTGAGATGAGTTCAACTGAGCGTGATGGCAAAATACGGCTTCGGCCATCCAAATACTGACTACGTGTCAACACTCAGTTCTACGTCAGAGGCAGTACTAATTAACGTGCAAATTCAAAAGTTTAATAGCAAGGTAGAAAGGTTGAATGTTTAAAACTCAGTAGATAATTGTGGCAAATGTTTATACTTAACCTAAACGGCTTGAGTTCTATCTTTGAAAAGAGAATAATATTATAAGAGGATAACATTAATATAAGAAAACTGTAATTTTTTTTTAAAGTCGAATACTGTATAAGAGTTTTAACTTCTCCCAACCGACTAAAGCCAGTGACTATGGCATTCCCAATTGGGGTATGTTGTGAAGCTGAAGTGTGGAGGATAAGGAGATGGGGAAGAGAAAGGTGGGGTGTGGATATGGTCACAAACACGGCTAAAGCCATTTCGAGCAACTTTTCAATTCTGAATGGTGTTTTCTCACCAGGGCGATAGTGAGAGTATCTTCCACTCTGGAACGTGCCGCAAGTATACTATATATTATTTTTAATTAATAAATTGTTAAATAATACAAATGCATCAAATAAAATTTACTTGCGCTAGAATTTGAACTCGCAACCTTCGGATTGCTAGTCGAACGCCTTGAATTAAAGAACACAAACGAGACGTATAAATGACTCGGTTTCGTGTGGCACTTGTCAACCATGAACAAATGTTGGGAGAGCGTTTGGTATGTTTCTTGACTATGCCGAGGTGATCAATGACGCTAGTTTCTCGAAGCATCTTTCATTGAAATATCGATAGAACATAGATAGCATTCTAACCGACGTCTGTGCTCTAAAGATTACAATGACCTTTTAAGATAGGGGAATCCATCAAACGAACGCCGAAAGGATAAAAAAGAGAGAAAATTTCAAATTTTCAGGGAAAAATGTAATGCTAAAAATCAGTGAAAAGTTGAACTTGCAAAAGCCAGTATAGAAATGGCAAAGTCTGTTTAAAATGATTAAACGTTTAAGTCAGTCCCTATAAAAACGCTAAAATGTTGAGAACTGTTGAAAGTTTAAAAACCCGTACAAAAAAGACACGTAAGAGAGTTTAATAATTCAGGTGTTAGGAATGTCATTTAAACAGACGAGGTAAACAGTTAAATAGTTAAACAGCCAATGATTTACGAGGTGATATAATGCAAAAGACACGAATCCAAAGTATTATATAGTTTTTTAATCTTCGTTCAGACCAGAGGTCCCCAATTTTTTTTGTACCGCAGACCACGAGCCGATTTTTCTGTTTTACGCAGACCCCTACTTTCGCAATTTCAGTATTTATTTATTTATTCTTGGCTAATTTATATAGCTCCGCTTTTTTGTGGTATTACAAAAAATATAAGTATTACAAAAAGAAAGTGAAGTTAAGTTAAGTAAAATGAAGTACAGCAACACGAATATGGAAGATGTAGACTTTGCAGCAAGAATCCTAGGTGGTGAAGATACTAGTATTAGGATTCCCCATAACATTTTCGAATACACTAATTCTTTATATATGGTGGCTAGGGATTAATTCCCCACGTAATTCCCCAATTGCCCACAATATTTTTTAAATTTTCGCCCGACAATCGGAATATTTCGATTTTCACTAGAATATTTGTACTTTGAAAACTATTCCACATGAAACCAAAAAATGTGGCATTGCTTAAAAATGTGGCTTAAAGAGCTCCGATGGACCCCGATTTACATCCCATGCACTCCCATTTTTTGTTTCATTGACATGGACCCCTGCAGGTCTAAATTGATACAAATCACTTTGGAAATGACTGGTTTAGAAATTATTGACCATAATAATGGTTAAAAATTCAAGAATGTATGAAAGTTCTAAGAACAGATAAAAATTCGTAATTTTAAAAACTTCACGAATGTGAAAAATATCAAATGTGTTCAAAAGTAAAAACTCTAGAGACGAACATTTGGGGGCTAGTCACTTCCGCAAGAAGTTCCGCCCGGGGTCGAGTTCATTGAAAAAAAAAACACAATGCCAACGTTTAATGACGTTCAACAGGAAATGAAACATGGCCGGAATATAAAAGTTTTGCGTGTCAACTACAATTTTCTTCGCAGTGTCGTAATTTCAAGTGTCGAATAGCTTCATTTCCATGCCCCCGCAGCCATTATTCAGGGCCCCAGTGCCGCCTTAAATGCCCCGGCTAATTCAAACATTTCTTAGTCCTGGTCACAATGGGGGCCAGTCGTGTTTTTGGCGTCAAAGATTTATTCGGTGGCGGAAAAATCGATGACGATTTTTCAATTATGCTTCCATTGTTGAAAAGAAGATTGTTCTAACGGAGAGCCAAATGAATAGCGTGTTGATGCACAAATATAATTTAAATATATATTTGAACACCAAATTTATGGCGTTATATAAGACTTTTCTATTTTAAAAAAAAAGTGTTGCTAATCTGAAAAGCAACTTGATCATTCAGCTGAATAGCTGATATGAAAATATGGCTTCTATGTTTCCTCCCTCGCTCAACATGTATTATTATTATTTTTTTTTATTAGTAAAAAAAGATACACGAATTACATTACACAATATAAAACAGTTATTAATTACATAATATAATATAATATAAGTATTTGATGTACCCCCATAAATAAGCAGGGCTTGTGTGTATGGGGGTGTTGTTATATTGGTTTATTGATATGATTCAGTTCAACTGTTCGGAATACTTTTTAAGGTGGCTTTTGAATTCGTTTATATTTGCATTCATGTTTCTAATTTTTTCTGGTAATGAGTTAAAAAATTTAACTTTAAAAATTTTACATCGTTCATTCCTCCATGTCCTCAATAATACTCTCCACACGGCATACGCATGCAAAGATGACGTGGGCCCTCAATGAAATGATTTTCCTCAGGGTAACCTGTGTAGAATTAATGTAAACAAAATAAAAATAATATTATTGTAACTTTTCCAATCATTTAAAAAACTGATATAGATTGCGTTCCGATTCTACTCTAAAATCTTTAAAAAATTGCAAACAAATATTTCGTAAACTCGCCTAATCAAATATTACACACACTTGGTAATAAGTATGGTTCAATCGATGTTGATCGCTGCCAATCAGTGTCAAAATTTAAACTCAGTTTAATGGATTGTTTACATTGATATTAATGTTTTTCTATTAGACCTGTTGTCGATTCTTATCCTAATATAGCGTAATATAGATTTTTAATTAAAGTTACATAGTTTATAGACTAATGTGAACAACAATTTTATACTTTTTTATTCAATTAATTTGGAGGATATTGGCAGATCATCTATTTTTATTTTAATCAATTAAATTTCATGTTACCTACGTTTCGTGAACTCTTATGTTTTATGTTACCTGTATTTTGTTAACTTATAATTTATTGTTTAATCTTATATTTTATGTAATCTGTATATTTTTTATATATTATGTAAACTCTTTATTTTTATTGAATTTAAAAAAAAGTTGCATTGTATGTAAAAGCCCTATGGGCGTTTAAATAAAATAAATAAATATTCGGACAGAGAAAAATCATTAAAATTGAATATAGCCAATTAATTAAGAACCTCTTCAAATTATCTGTAATCATTTTTCTCTGCGCATACTAGTGAAAAATCTAACGATCTAAATAATATCTAAGTCAATTGGGGTAGTGCCACACATACTTGCCTGGAGCCATTAGCAAAAATTCAAAAAATAATTCTGAAGGTTATTCTAAAAGTCCCAATAAGAACGAATTCCGATTTTATTTTTAAGACACTAATTTTACAAACCTGAAAAAATTATATTAAAAAAATATCCTGCTTCATCAATTTAAAAATACCCATATGTATGAAGAACGAACAAGCACTAGAGCCTTGAGACATTCACATGTAAAATCTTTTAACATCCCAGTTTGTCAAACCTCTTATAGACAAAAAAGCTTTAAATACAATGGCTATTAAGCTATTCATTTTTTACCTATTGACATTAGAAACACACAAATAACTTTATTTAAAAATAAAATCATTGATTACCTCCAATAAAAATATACATTGAACTATTTCATAACATACTGAAAATTGTGCCTACTGTGTATATATATGTATAGTGCGCCTTTTGGTCAAACTGAAACTTTATTAATTAATTACTTAAAATTATTATTGCTTCTCCTCCACCTTCTACATTCATTCTTGAATTGTATAATTTAAAAACAAAAAAATACTGATTTTATCTGGCATTTTCACAATATTGTATTAGCTAAAACCTAGTTAACAACCACTATGTAAAATGCCATCTCAACACAGGCGTTCCACACCTAGTGAGATGGGCAATACGTCACTATTGTAACTAAATGTAATATTAAAATAAAATAAATAAATATATCCGTGCGTACAGGTTATTTTTTTTAAATATTATTAAATTATGCATTGATTCCTGGCGCTCATTCGTTGATAGATTTAGTAATACTTTCAAAAGTAATATCTCCCCCCTCTCCTTTCCAATAATTAGGGATGGCATATTCCCATTGAATCCGGAGATTTGGGGCTCTTGTCCGCTTTAAATATATATATATATATTTTTGTACTTTTTTTAAATAGCTTTCTTAAACATAACGAAATAATAATAAACAAATCGATTAAGTCAAGGTTTTTAATACAGGCTTGCCGTCTCTTACTAACAAGAAATAAGTCTGAGTAATGGAGTAGTTTGTTTTGAATGGATACTTAGTAGGTCGGACCCCGTATGAAATTAGATACATCAAGTTACAGAAGTAGGAGCTTCTCTGGCAGCGCTCCACGTTTTCTGTCTCCAAAGCGGACATTAAGATAATTGATTCTGAAAAATGAACCCTGAAAATGGCGTCCTAATTAGGTAGTCCATGTACGTTTGACGGACTATTATTTAACAGCAGACTTGCCGCCGCGGTGCACTATAATAATTAAATAATATTTAATACGTCGTGTTCGAGTAGCCAAATTGTACGGGCGGTTGACCAAAACACACGACAATCAGTAATTTGATGGTAATTACATTTAAATTCAAAATACAGTCATTAGACCAAAGAAAGGAGCGGAGAATGAGAACATCACGTGAACACTTTTATGAATAATAAACAAACCCCAGATAAAAACAAACAGTTTGGTAAATTAATCACGTTTAAGGCTCCAAAATAAAACGCCTTTAATGAGAACGGTCGTATTATACTTTCATTCGATAAATATTTAATTAGCTAATGGCGGCGAAATAATGTTTTATTGTGGCCATTATGTAGGAACTAAGGCATAATTCTCAAAACACAAAAACGTTTCTGAACTAAATCTCATAGGGAGAACAACAGAAAATCTCACAATAGTGTGATACCCGTATTGAAAACCAAACGGCTTTATATTTTATACACTCTCGTAATTACCCGCGTATAAAAATGGCCGATAAAGAACTAGGTATATTCTGCAGCCATTATTGATCCAGAGTCAAACACAAAGTTGTGGTAAAATCTATTTACATTTGCAGAAAGTGCAGGCTCGATTTTATTATGCTGTACAACGGAACTGAGGGGAAGATCCCAAAACCGTAATATGGAGCGACTTTTGAATCGGGGGGCGACTTTGATCATCGCGGATATCTTCATAATTCTTGCTACCGCTTAGAAATTACCAGCTTAATAATAATTATAATATTTGTATGATTTTTATAGCGCCGTTTTTGTGCAAATGAACTCAAGGGCGCTGTACAAATATATAATACATTTCTACAATGATCTATGTTATTACTAACTATATATGGAGATAATATACAGTACCATACTTGCCCGGTAGGTCACTTGAGATTAACACTTAATTAACATTAACTAAGTGTTTATTAGCGAAATTGAGATACCGGATTTAGGACATAATTGATTTAGGAAAATTGGACATAAATTTGACTTTCCGGTGTTTATTTTAATAATGCACATTTATGTTCTTTGATGAACTTGTTTAGGAAAGGAAAAGCAAATTTTATGCTTTTACAGTACAAGGTTTTATCAGAATTCACTTTCCTAAATGTGATTCGTCCCTCGGTATAAGATAGATTTCGAATAATGTAAATCCAATAAGAAAAGTGTGATTAAGATGTATTATAGGCTAACTAACTAACTAACCATCACACCGTTTCTCCGCAGGGGTAGGCAGAAAGGAAGGACCGCCAAACAACTCGGCCTTGGCATCACACTTCTGGCCTCGTTCACATTTATAGATCGTCTCATACATACTCTTCTATTATTCTGACTCTTGACATGGCCCTACTCGAGGATCTGATTAATTTGATCGTGCCATGTCTTCCTTGGGCGGCCCCGAAATTGTGGTTTTCCGGTCAAGTGTCAAATAAGTTGGCTTCTAGTTATATTCAAATATATTGTCGATTGAAATGTGGAGATTTTTTTTTAGATAATTTCCTTCAGAGATAAATTTAAATATAATAAAATGGTTTATATTTCCTAACGATTGTAATAGTTTCGTGTAATTTATATGGTATAGTGTATTAGTCTCTTTTGATATTAATGTGATAATTCTTTGTCATAGACTTATATAAAATGGTATTTTCCGGTATACTCACTCCGAAAAGTAAGTTGATCACTTTCATTTTTTTGACTCGACAAACACATACATTTAAAAGAATATATATTTCGATAGTTTCAACATGTGAAATAAATATGACAAACGTTTTAATAAAAAGGTTATTGAGTTTGAAAGTTGAAAATTGACAAAGTCACCCCATTTTATTGTTTTGGATTGTAACTAGGGTTACTATTTTGAGACTAGGAAGAAAAACCGATAAAATAGCGTTTAATCGACCGAGTTAATGTAAAATGAATCAATAAAATTGGAACTAACTGTTTTCGAGACCAAAATTGAACAATTTATCAAATGAAGTATCATCGTTGGAAACACTAATAAAAACTTAAACCTTTGCAGCGCGGAGAAAACTGGTCAAGCGAAATAATTTCGCGCTCGGAAGACGCAAACTACGATCTTACTTTCAATGATCTTATAAATCAGAATAAATGTTTAAGGCCCTTCTATATATTCTTATAGCGTCCATTCTCCGGGGAGCGCAAACACGAAATATGATTGTTCTGTTTGATGTAAAAAAGCGTATCATCCTACTTTTAGTGCCGGATTAGATGAAAGTTATGTCGGTGCTAAAATTAAGCCCTGTAATCTCTAGGGACCTACGATATCTCAGTAATTCCAATAATAGTACGTAATAAGGTTAATTGAATATATTCCTGAAATGTTTAAAATTACAGTAGAAATTGATGTGGCGAAATCACAACTAACAAGACAATTTACTTAAATTTTAAATTTCTTTATCCCGTTTGCGTTCCTATACCATTCATCCGAAATCGTTGACAATTTCAAAGTTTGTTCTTATTAGTGACTGGAGTGTTTAGAGAGTGGTTTCAATGGTAGAAGAGGTCGGGGATGCTCGAGAAAAACTTAAAACATTATCTCTGCACTGGAATGAGATACGAAGTCGAATTAAAGTTTTTTAACAATAACAATATCATTATACCACATGAAGTGAATGGTAGAAACAGTCGGGGACGCTCGAGGTAGATATGAACCTAGTATTTATTTGTGGTAAAACGAGACGTAAGTGATGAACGAAAAAAACAGGTGTAAGGAGAATGTAGGAATTGGAAGTAACGGAAGGAAGGACCACGAGAAAGACGTGACACGATCTAATGAGACAAATACCTACTTATTACAGTACGATAATATTATTTCCACTTTAAAAATGCACCCAGTTGTCAGGTACTCTAGAATTCACAACCTCAAAACTTTACCCAAAACCTTTTATATAAGAAGTATATAGATATATATAAGTATAAGTAAGTAAGTTGATCACTTTCATTTTTTTGACTCGACAAACACATACATTTAAAAAATATATATATTTCGATAGTTTCAACATGTGAAATAGATATGACAAACGTTTTAATAAAAAGGTTATTGAGTTTGAAAGTTGAAAATTGACAAAGTCACCCCATTTTATGGTTTTGGATTGTAACTAGGGTTACTATTTTGAAACTAGGAAGAAAAACCGATAAAATTGCGTTTAATCGACCGAGTTAATGTAAAATGAATCAATAAAATTGGAACTAAGTATATATATATTCAATAATTTAACGTTAGAAATAAAATCAATAGCCAAATACGACAGTTTCAGGAAAGCGCTCGGGGATTTTTTGATGTGTAATTGTTATAGTGTTAGTAGCCTATTTCAAGTACTCAGATAGAGGTGTATATATTGTTTATATGCGTGAGGATGCGTCATATGGGTGTATGTATACATGTGTTGTTATATGTATATAGGTATGTCTGCTGCTATATAAACATGTGTGCTTGCATGCACACATATTAAAAATTATATATATAATTATGTACATTTTTACAATCTAATGCTAATTTACTTCTTTCTCCTTTCTTATTTCTATTTTCTACTTTTTATTACAATTTTTCCAAAATTTTAGCTTCATCTATAGTTACTAATTTCATATGTTTACACTAGATTTCATATTTCATACAAAGTAATTACACTCAATTGATCACCATGAAACAGGCAGCCGCCTAGTATGGTGATTCATTATATCTACTTTATGTAAATTTCAAAACAATGTAACATGTATTAAATAAATAAATAAATATATAAGTTTTCGAGCAACGCCGGTTATACCTACGTCAGCTAGTCTTCTCTAAATAGTATAAAATAAAGCGTCTGTCTGTTTGTGCGCTTAGTTCTTCTAAACTACGCAACGGATTGTGATAGGGTTTTCACTATCATTTAGAGAATTTATTCCGGAAGGTTCATATATATAATAAACACATTTATTTATATTTCATTTATCACGTGTCACTTTGTTAGACGCTAATCTCCAAAAGCGCCGAACCGAATTCAATTAAATTTTGTGAATTTGTGTGGTTGGTTTCAGTATGAAATATAGAATAGATTTGGAATCAATAAGTGGCGATGTTGTGGAGATAAAAAAAAAAACACAAATTTTAACTTCCCTCCATAGAAGGCGGTCTGTGGCAGGACAACTTGTGTCTGAGCCCACCAGCAAACAATATAATATCGGATGTGTGTACTTACATTCTAAAATACATTATTTTCAGTAGTAATAAAATAATAATGGAATTATGCCGCCATTAGTACAACAGTTGGTGGTTTGGTCAGCATATTTGATTTTCAGCCGAGTTAGAATCTCGGCGGTGGCAATTTTTATTATTTATTTTAATTTAATTTATTAAATGTATGCATTTTTTGCCGATCACACGACGCGATTTTTAAAGACTAAAAAGTAGTTCTCATCTATCGATTATCTTAAACGTTTACGTATACACGTTACTATTTTACAATTTATCTTCAAAATTAAATAAATTTACCGAGTGCAAGAATATTTTTTAAATTACGTCGATTTACTTTCGAGTCGGCGTGTTTTCTTAGTCACGTGCCGGAAGAGGCAATCAGAACAACATGTAAACCAATTCGAGAAATCGGACCTAACTTTGAGCTTTGAGCCCCGATGAACGCTTGTAAATCGGTAAAAATACCCGCCGAATACACAATACAGGTAGACGTAAATTCGAGGGTTGTTTTCGCCAATTAAAGTGGCACGTAAAGCATCGTTAAACTTTATCCGAGTTGTTAAAGTTAGTTTAACTAGTCCTGGATCGAAGGGAGGGGGTGGGTAATTCGAACGATCACTAATAGCATATTATGTTATATCACCGTCGAGCACTAAACAGATAAACCTACGGAAGTGTGCCGTGGGGGTATCAGTGTGCCCGAAAAAAACTTATATTACTTCGGGTGAAATTTGTCAAGCATTTTCAAATATCGTTGTCAATTTCATTATCCTGTCTGGGGCCCAGGAGTCAAGTTCTTAATGCAGAAAATAGTTTTGCGTGTTTCTGTTGGCCGAAGATATGAACATTTTATTCAACTTTGGATGAAGGTAATCAAAGCGTTTTCAAATGTAGAATTTTTTTGTTGTAGAGATAATTGCTCAGAAGTCAAAATGTCTTTTACCGTGTCCAAAAACTTGTAACACAAGCGATAAACTGGTAACTACATCACACATTTGGATACGATGTTGTTGTATAATTTTTTGGTTTAAGCTTTCGTTTTTGAGTAATGCTAGTCCGAAGATGGAACTTTTAAAAAAAATTAAAAATATATCGATCGCTAGGGGATTAATTTCAACCGTATAATATCTTTTAAAATACACCCATCGGACTCCAAAGCTTTTTCAACCCTTTAGTTGCCATGTATGAGGCAAGAAGTGTGTGCCAAGACCGAGTTGTTTGGAGGTCCGTCCTTTCTGCCTACCCCTGCGGAGAAATGGCGTGATGGTCAGAGAGTTAGTTAGTTGCCTAAAACGAAATCTCAGATGAAAAAAATCTTTCGATCATTTTTTTGAGTTCTCTATGTGATGTAGTTTCCCGCTCGTACTATGAGTTTCCGGACACCGTGTATATTGCCAATTATACATCAGTTTTCTTTCAAGTGAATGTAGGAATTTCTACGGATTCCCAGTTCAGTGTCTTCGAGTACGTTCGAGTTTTATGGCCATTTGATGACAATGTTACATTTGAATTTCTGTGAACCCTAAATAACACTGGTGAGAGAATACCACTCAGAAATCAACAAGGTATATTTTGAGATTTTCACGGCTATAAAAATTATAGGGATTTAGTTTTGGGGCTTTATATTATATTCTTGTAAATAAATAAACAATAAATACCGAGTCTCAACCGCTCCCAACCGTCTGTAGACTGTAGAAACCCCAATAATTGCGGTATGTTGAACCTTACACCTCGACCACGGAGGTCTGGCAGTTCCCAGCCTTCTATTTTTCTTTCATCTCTAAACTTTGGAGGTGATATAGTCCTACTGAATTGCTGGTAAGATTCCATTGCGGTTATCACAAAAAATAGTAACCAAATTAGTCCGCATTGAATTCGCGTTTCTTATTTCATTAGTAACTTGTGTAAGAAGTCGAAAATAAATCTTCGTGTAATTCAAGTCGACATTCTCAGCCAAGTGGTATAAATAATAGAAGATGAAAGACAAAGATATATTAATTGTGCTTTTAGCAACCCTTGTCCTCGGGCAACTCGCGTAGGTCAGAACGCTTAATCAGCTGAGTTTTTTACTTGTCGCATTCGAGGCTTCTAAAAATAGGGTAGGATTAAGGCTGAAAAGGTTGTTGGGGCCAACCTACCCCTTCATCCTTTAGGGGGTCTCGAGTCACGACACACTGAGATTAAACCCGAATTGCGGAGGCGTCAAAATTACATATTAGCTGATTGAGATGTTCCCATATTGTTACGTCGATTAACAAACCTTTAAATGCCTCGGAATTTCACGTCTCTGACATATTTGATAACATTCCATTATGATTTGTAGTGTCGCATATTTGATACGTGAACCACAGCTAATTCAGGCATCCGCCGCATTATTCGACAATTCGATGGCACAGAGTTTTCGCGATTGGTTAATACTACATTATAGATAACTAATTTTACTACCCGGCTTCGCCTGAGTTTTAACAATTTTATTTATTAATGCGAAATAAACAATATGTAAGGCAGATTTTCCAAACACAGATAGCTATCCGTAGACCGCTAAGATGATAATTCATTTGTAGAAATAAAATTAATGTCACAGAAAGTGACAAAAAATAGAAAAATATCACGTTGCATTGAAACCACGTTTTCAAAATAAAAATCGGTTTTTTTTTTAGACTAGTAATTTTAACTAACTAACTAACCATCACGCCTTTTCCCGCAGGGGTAGGCAGAGATGACGGATCGCCAAACAACTCGGTCTTGGCACACACTTCTTGCCTCATTCACATTCATACATCGTCTCATAAATACTCTTCTATAATTCTGACTCTTGATATGGCTCGACTCTAACTAACTAACTAACCATCACGCCGTTTCCCCGCAGGGGTAGGCAGAGAGGACGGACCGCCAAACATCTCGGTCTTGGCACAAACTTCTTGCCTCATTCACATTCATACATCGTCTCATACATACTCTTCTATTATTCTGACTCTTGACATGGCCCGACTCGAGTATCTGATTCACTTGATCGTGCCATGTCTTCCTCGGGCGTCCCCGCCTTCTGCTCCCATTCGCATTTGCATCATATATCCTCTTTACACTCCTATCTTCGCTCATTCGCTCTACATGCCCAAACCATCTAAGCGTTCCTTTCTTAATCTTACTAATACGCTTACATCAGCCTTGCACTCTTTGCGGATCTCCACATTCCTCACACGATCAAACATGGTTTTACCACACATACGCCTCAGGGATCTCATTTAAACAGCATTTAATCTACTTTCATCCTTTCTTTGCCAGTTCCATGCCTCACTTCCATACATCAGGGTAGGTACCAGCACTCCGTTGTGGACTGCTAACTTCGCTTCTTTGGACAATTTTTTGTTGGACCCTTCTCGACTCAAGTATCTGATTCACTTGATCGTGCCATGTCTTCCTCGGGCGTCCCCGACTTCTGCTAACATTCGCATTCACATCACTAGCCATATTGATGGGCACATCTCAAGATTTGAGAACTTGACGTTTTTTTTTTGCTTCTTGAAAGACAATAAATAATAATTTGTAAAGCGCCATTTTTTGTAAAAAATCATACCAAGGGCGCTGTAAAAATATTACTTTTTAGGCTATGTATACACCCATACTTATCTCGCATTAAGTATACTCTCTTAAGTCTGATAAAGAGATTGACTAATACGTGGTGTTCTGAAACGGAAAATAACCAGAATTCATACTTACAAAACAATATAATAGTTATTGATCTTGTTTCGTGATCTTAGTAAGAAAAAAATATGAAACCTGGTAAGACTCGACCTCTAACGCCGAAGTAAATTATCATCAAAGGAATCTTCGAGACCGTACAGCCAACATTTCAGGATTAATTCTGACAGGCTGAAAAATTCTCGAACTGAAAATTACGATGAAAATAATAATAACGTAATATCTTTTCATACTTTATATCGTACATTATCTCCTGAAATGTTTGGAAGACTTTCATCCGAGATGTAAGTAATTTATTAGAGCGAAGGGTTGGGAGGTTTGAGATTGGTTGGTTCATACAGTAATTCCGTTACAAGTTTTTCGTAGAGAAGATAGGGTAAATTACTTTAGAAAATTGAAAAACAACTGCAACATAATCGAAGAATTAAGAAAATTAAATACATATACGTGAACGGTTCCATGATAACTCAACACAGTGACAATTCAACACAATTTTAAAAAGTGATATAAAGTCATTAGAAACAATGAAAAAAATTTTTTTTTAACCTAACCTACTTAACCCAGTTAATAAAGTTTTTGTTTCATCACTTTCCATGACTTTATATAACTTTTTAAAGATGTGATGAATTATCATTGTGATGATTTATCCGGTCACCATTTTGAATGTCTAATACTTGATCATTTTTCTCCGCACAGGTAGGGATGTTTAGCTAGGGATATGAGTTGCTACAATATAAAATATCCGCAACGTTATTTTTATACCATAGAAATTTCGATAAAAGCGATTTAAAAAACCTGTCCATCGCCCACTCACAGCAAACCTGATTATATCGATTCAACTTAAAGATATATATTTATAGCAATCAGATCATTCTGGCAGTATCGAGTAATATTATTTCTGAAAGCAATCCAATTCAAGCCACCCAGTGAGGCCAACATTACTGGAAAACTTTGAATTGTAAAAAAATATTGTACCAAATAAAAAAAAAATAAAAAAGTATATCCTCAGAATTGTGACTTCAATCCCATTTATGGTGTTCCCTGGGAATTTGCCATCATCTACGCACTAATGGAAATTAGAACAGATCGACTCAAAGATCTTATATTTTGTGGCAAACAAGACACTGCGAAACTAAAATCTTTTCAGACGGAAAATCCACTTTATTTTTAAATCTGTAAAACGTTGAAAGCGCCATTGTAACGAGTAATTTACTGTCCACGAACCCTACATAATTCATGCTCAGTAAGTTTAACAAACCAAATAAATATTCCGTCGCGGCGACTATGAATATCATCAGGAAACTTTATGTAAAGTTGGCCATTCCCAATCCGGCAGAATGTTGCTACTAATTTAACACAACGGATCCGAAACAAAACTGCTCGGCTCCTAATTCAACTCCGGTTCAAGGTCGGGAATAAAGAAAACGTACCAATGTTTTATACGAACTCATTCTATTATTTGAATCGAGACAATATCCTTATTTACGAGTATCCTTTCAAGAATTCTGGATAATCTACACAAATCTAAAAGAACCAATTCAATTATATGGAATCAAACATCGTCGAACTTAGTTGATGATATCATGATGTAATTTAAAAGAAAATGTAGATTTACATTGGTAAAACCATAAACGTATAATTGGCAAAGCTCTGAGCCTCGGGTTCAAAGCCATGCAAATGATATTTTTTGTACAATAAACTAGTTTGAAGACACTTTATTTGAATAAATTGCTCTACCGTTTTTGGAAGTACCCTTTCTTCACCCGGAGAATGTTAAAACTAAGAGAAAACACAAAATTCTGACAGAAATACATAAGTATTTAGGTGTTACGGGAAGAAAATGGCGGTTTATTGGATATGTTTCTAGAATTGGACTATACGATAAGTTTTATTGGTTATTATTTTTTAGAGATTTTCTGATTTCAGGTGCTTTTTGGTTATATAATTGTTTGCTTTTATCATTACGGTGAAGAATTTAAATCTATGTCTCCTTATGATAATCTTTTTACAAGGACACAGGGGTTCAAATCCTTCTCATCAGAATCAGTGGAAATGAAATGATTAAAAAAAATATTACATTATTTTTTTAATAGTAATATCATAACGTCACCTTCAAAAACATTTTTTTGTTTACTTAAACATGCATTTTTTCACTGTGTACTATATTTCACATTCATAATTATAAAAACAGCTTTTAAATTTTTTTTTAAATATGAAAAATATTCTGAAATAACACTAGATGTGAACATACAGTTTATTTTATATTTATTAAGCCTTTATCAAAAATTACTTGTACCAATTAGCTTCAAATACAATCACTTTTATTTTGTTAAATATTTAACATTAAATTCTTCAATTTATACTCAAAATATGTCTGTTAAACAAAACAAGAAAACAATTAATTACCATCACGAATTAAATGGCGCAGAATAATTTTTCTTATATAGATAATGATAATGAAATAGAAAGTAGTACAGTAAATAATTTAGAAGATTGGATAAAAAAACAAAACATAAATTCGTCTGATAATCTTGTTTGTATTCAATTAAATATTAGATCTATACAAAAATATTGGGATGTATTGCATATATATTTAATTAATTGTTTGAAGCATATTGACATTCTGATGCTATGTGAAACATCTGTACAAAATGAAAGTATGTGTATTTACAATATTCCTGGATATAATGCATATAACTACTGCAGAACTGATAAGTCAGGAGGAGGAATTATATTGTATATAAGAAACAAATTTGAATTTAGACTAAAAACATTAAAATCAATACATTTTGAAAATATATCAGGAAAGCTCATACTCCAGGACAAAACTAAAGTCAATATAATAGCTATCTATAGACCTCCTAATTTCAGTAAATCTTCATTTCTGACGGAATTATCATCATATCTTGAGACAATTAATAGTAAGGAAAATATTATCTTACTTGGAGATATAAATCTTAATTTGCTTGATGAACAAGATAATATTGTAACTTCGTATGAAAACTTACTTACTAACCATTATTTAACTAAATGCATCAATGTAGTAACCAGAGAAGCTGTATCAAATGGACAAATTACTCGCACGTGTATTGACCATATATTTGCCAAATTTAGAGGCAAGAAAATAACAGCTTGCGTCAGTGAAAATAATATTGCCGATCATTTTATCACTGCTATTAATATAAAATGTCATAAACGTCAGGTAGACTTTGCAAATAAGTATATTCAAATCATCTCACAAAAGGATATTGATAGACATATCAGAGATTATAACTGGAGTAAACTTATAGAGGATAAGGATTGTATTTCATTATATGAAAAAATAAAATCTTTATTTAATAAATTTTACAAGAGTAGTTCTAAAACGATAGTGCAAAACCCGAAAACACGACCTTATGCAATAAATGAATGGGTAAGCAGTGAATTATTATGTCAAATAAATAAAAGGGATAAACAATATAAAAAATGGAAAAGTACACCAACAAACAAAACATATGAAACAGAATACAAAAAATCACGAAAACTTGTCAATAAACTTATAAATAAAGATAAAACTAACTACTATAATAATAAATTTAAAAACTGTTTTAATGATACAAAAAAAACCTGGGATGTGATAAATAATATTTTAGGACGTAAACCCAAAAACGATTGTGATGAAACAATAACACGATATATGTTAAAAGATAGAACTGAGGATTCTGTGTCAAATGATTTTGTGAATTACTTCTCGGATAGCATCAGCAACATGTTACATAAATGCAATCACAAAGCTACTAATATTGTACTGGAAGAACTGCCTCACAGTTTATTTATACCAAGAGCTACTATAACTGATATTGAAAACATTGTTAAAAAAATGAAAAACTCTAAAAGCACAGGTATTGACAATATAAGAATGTTTGATTTAAAAAGAAATATAAAAACTCTTGGGCCAATAATTACTCATTTAATCAATATGATAATAAAGCAAGCAAAAATTCCACAAGAATTTAAATGTAGCATTACTAGACCAATATTTAAAGGTGGAAAACACATTGAACTGGGAAATTATAGGCCTATTAGTATACTACCTGCGTTAGAAAAAATTCTCGAAAAATTTTTATCAAATAAATTAAATAATTACATTGAAAAATTCGCTATCATAGATCCAAATCAATATGGCTTTCAAAGAAAAAAAAATACTGAAAAATTACTGCAAGATTTTTCCAATTACATAAATAATCAATTAAATAATAAATTACATGTTATTGTGTTATTTATCGATAACTCTAAAGCTTTTGACACAATTAACTCTAAAAAACTGCTAGAAACCTTAGAAAAAATTGGAATAAGAGGAAATGTGTTAAATTTATTTAAAGATTATCTTAGAAATAGAAAAATATGTACCAAAATAAATAATACTTTTAGTAAAACAAAGAATGTATCTGCAGGAGTTCCACAAGGTTCCATATTGGGACCTACACTATATATAATTTATGTAACTATAATGAAAAAACTTTTCTCTTTTGTTAAACATTTTGTATTTGCAGATGATACGGCATTGGTCATATCACATAAAGATCTAAAAATTGCAATTGAACTCATGCAAATTGACTTTAATCATCTTTGTAAATGGTCACATGATGCAGGACTATTAATAAATGCTAAAAAAAACCAAAGTTATGCATATAAGATCACCTAATGCCAGATTTCAATTTAATCCTAATATTATTTCTCATAGTTTTAATTGCATCCATAAAAATATCCCGACTAATTGTAAATGTGAAAGCTTAGAATTAGTTACAGAATATGTCTATCTTGGTGTTACAGTAGATTGCTTTTTCAAATGGGACAAACATATTAAAAAAACCTGTAAAAGACTCAGATCAATTGCTGGCAGAATGTACACATTAAATTTTTTCCTATCAATTGAAACACTTAAAATAATTTATATGTCAATGGCAGAATCTATTATAAGATATGGATTAACCATATGGGGAAATACTAGTATAACCAATCTGAAACAAGTCCAAGTTGTACAAAACGCAATTGTAAAATTACTAGTCGTCCCTAATATTTTTAAACAGAGACATAATACACCGTTGCTGTTTCAGAGTGCCAAAATTTTACCTGTTAAGGCTATACTATGGCAAAAAATCATAATTCAGTATATATTCACCCCGCAGCATAAAGAAAAATTAGAACATAAATACAGTACTAGATTCACGCGCAATGACGGGTTAATAGTTCCGAAATTTAATAATAAATACGGACAGAGAACGTTTGAATACAACATACCGAAGATATTTAATTTATTACCTGACACTATAAAGCAATGTAAATCTATGAATAAGGTTAAATATATGGTGAAAAATTGGCTATCGGAAAAAAAATATTTATTT
This sequence comes from Hesperophylax consimilis, assembly GCF_061612785.1. Taxonomy (NCBI): domain Eukaryota; kingdom Metazoa; phylum Arthropoda; class Insecta; order Trichoptera; family Limnephilidae; genus Hesperophylax; species Hesperophylax consimilis. Next base: position 32,857,840 of record NC_142850.1, read on the forward strand.
TAATATGTATGAAATATTGTATGAAAAAATTGTTAATTCTGTAGATGTAAGATGTAAATTATAACTTTAAGAAATGTATTTGAAACTAACTTTAAGCACCTGTTGACAAGCCAATTCAATCGGCTTAGCAGGACTTGTTTTTGATATTATGTATTAACTATTTATTCAATAAAAAAAAAAAAAAAAAAAATTGACAAACTATGAAAAATTATTGTTATTAACATCATAAGTGTTCCGTTATTCTAATATTCAAATTTCTAATTGCCTTACCTATGCAGAACGACTAACAGTCATTGCAACAAAGTTTTTATTTTTTGTTTTCTTTTCAGGTAAAAAAATATATTTTAGGTAGAAGCGTGATAATCGCTTGCACGATAAGTGCGGCAGCAATTTCAGAATCTTTAGGAATGTTAGGTCAACAAATCTGAATCATTAGATATAATCTCAGCTGTTCCCTTCCACTTCTTCTTACCCTGTATTTTACTCCGCCTCAACATTCACCAAATCTTCGAGAATTTTGGAATCGTGTGTAATTAAAAAACATAAAACCTTCCAAAACTTTAACGTGGATATTTTTTTTCTTATGAGTTTTCAATCGATTCACCAATTATATGTCGTGGCTTGAAGCTGACGTCGATTTAGATGCATTCTTTAACATCTGAAATGTTTGCTATATTTCTCAATTGTATATGCTACCAAGGCATCGCAGAGGCAATCTAAAAGTACATCAAAGTCGTCTCCTACATCCACACCTCGACGCGTTTTCTGAAAAAAGCAAACATCAGGAGAAGCCCCTACGAACAGGGAGAATTTCCGAAATGGCGGATAAGTTAGCTTGCAAATAAATCTGGCATCGTATGACAGATTTAGCGCGAAAGCTTTTAAATTTGGAAGCCCTTTTCAGGGTGTTTTATTTCGTAACATTTCTATTTTCGAACGACAGATGGCTTCCTTTTTTTGGTGGAGAGCTTTCTATTTGGGGCATTTCGAGTTCAATAAATTTCGGTTTCAAGTTATAACTTTTCTGTCCATGTCGTGTGAAATTTATTTGCTCATTGGGAAAATATGTAAAACATATTATGAGGGATTCGGTACGATTTTTTTGCTATAAATGCGTATTTTAGTTATGTTACTCATATGTGTTTTACTTCTATATTATTGCTTGTTACTACTCAAACTCATCATTGAAATAAGCGTTTAAAATTGGTATTGAAGACTAACATCAATACAATATTAATATAAAAATATAATCTTAACTTTAAAGCATAAAATCAGTGTTACTGGAGCAACAACAACTCTAGATCTGTGAAATTTATGGAGATTTTCCGTCTTGAATTTCTAAGTTAACGATATTATTTCATATTTAAAATGTCTTCAAGTTTAGAAATAATGATTTGACTGTAAAAAAATAGGCCATGTCAATCCAAGTCTATAGAAGAAAACTGGAATCTACAAAACTGGGCTTAAAGTTAAGCAGAAAAACCCAATTTTTTTTAATTCGAAAAAACATCAAATGTTACGAAATCGTTATTTCAATTAAATTAAGTTCTTCTATTTTAGGAAATATAAAATAAAAAAATCAATAATAAGATTTAACTTCTCAGGCTAATTTGTTTGGTTTTGAGAACAAACAACTATTACAGCAGTATAGTTCATTTGTTCGCTTTTCGGAACAGTTCACAAGATCTCATAGAAATCTTTGTGTTGTCGTTAAATCGTTGAACGCAATGTGAGAAAAATTTATGAAACTTGCTGAATATTTTTTCATTATTTTTATTAGAAAAGACACAAAGTGAAGTGGTGAAATGTTCATAATAAATTTGTGTAATAAAATATGCATTTTTTTCGTTATCAGTAATTTGTTCATTGGTTAGACGAAAAAACGTAAGGTAAGCCATTTTTAAAACTTTTTTATATTTGATTTAAAAATTAAATATATCAAAAATTGTATGTTTATTTAGAATAATTAAAATTGAAAATGTATTACATATATTCTCCGATTTTCCGACAGCATATTTACGAAATATAACGGTCAATATACCAGAGGCCTGAAAGTTTAAATAAAAATCAATAAAGAAAACGTTAAATTCAAAATTTCCGTCTAAAAGTAATCAATTATTTTCTGATTGAATTTGAAAGAATCGCTTCGTTATAAAGAGTGGCGGAGTAATTTATTATTTGTATTTCAGATGAGTAGGTCAAACTTTATTTAATTGGTTGATCCCTAAGTAAACACATCTCGGGATTGACCTATAAGTGAAGATTTGGGTTACTGTTAGGGCTCCCAGGAAGGCGAAGTTTTAATTGAAAAAGCCGAAACTTTCCTCGGCCCATCGAAGGTAGAATATATATCAATTAAATTAAGCGATTCCTAAATCGACAGAATTGTGCCGGGCTTTGCCGGTTGTTGAGTACAACAAAACTGTTAATGATGCTTAACGTTGGATCGATTTCATATTGTATACGTAAATACATAAATACTAGAAAATAAATCAATATGAACAATAGGTACTTGTAGTAAATAGTGTTAGGATATACCCAAGATTGGGATAAATCCCTGGAAGGGTGATTTACACCAATTGATAAACTGATGTAGAAATACAAAATATTGTTCGAAAAAGTATTTATGCACAAAGAAGAAATATATAATAATTATATGAGTCAGTTAATATATTACCTGTTAGTGGGATATTATGGCTTATCTAAATATTTATTTGAAGGTATTCTCTTCAAATATATATTTAAATATATATATGTATATATTTGAAGACGGTCCGGGATACATCCTACATATCGACGATACCGAAACAATACCTTAAGTAACTCGGAAATTATTCAAAGAGACAGGCATTAAAAACGTCATATTCCGATATTTTGTTTACACACGTAGGTAGGTACTAGTAAGAGTGTCAATACTTTCACGTATTTATTTACACTGGGGTTTTACAGATGCTCTTACAAACGTGTGAACAATCCTGTTACAAAACTCAGTCGGGATACATAATACTTTTCCTCACAAAACCTCATAAATCACCCCTTTCAGTGGGGCGCAAGGAATCAGCTTCAGAAATCACCTGTTTATTATGTAAATACGCTTTCGGTTTGTTTATTATTTGGAAACATGAAATGCGGCAATGTGCTGGAGGGGTCAGTCTTTTGAGAAATGAAAGAAAGCAAATAGCTATGTCCTTGTGTAATAAAACTGAAAACAATTATTGTGATTATTTGTTTGGGTTATGAGGCAGTGTTGCGCTTCCCCCTTATTTAGCCAACAAGGCATACTAACCAAAAAATATCACGCTAATATTTTCGGCAGTGAAAATCTCGAACAAATACCTGCTGAAATTAAGTCATTTTAGGATCGAAGGATGGGTCAATTAGTAAATAGCAGATAATATTAAGATAGTATTGACAGGAAATTAAAAATATATTTATAAAGAGTGCAAAATCAACTTTGATCCCTTTTGCGTAATTACAGACAATTTGTTTTTAGATGATACGATACCAAAAGATAATAGAACAAAAATACATTTCAATCAATTTTTTAAGAGTACGTTTTTCAAGATAACTTCAAAGTGTTGAATCCTTTAGTAAAAGTGTAAGAAAAATAACACATAGATTCATTACACTAACAGGAATAAATAATTTGGTGTAATAATAATTTAGTATTAATTATAAGTAATAATTTAGTTTTTTTCGTCAGAAAATGTAAATTTTACGATGATTATTTTTCAATGTGTGTGTGCACCTAAATACTATCGTTTGGTGATAAACATTACCTTGAAGCTATACGGAGAGAACTTGTTTATTAGAAACCTTGTCAAATAATTCGTTTTGCTATTAAAAACGGGACTGAGGGCCTATAACGAATAAAATCACAAATTTCATAAAAAAACAATCAGTAAAGCACGAATATCACATTTTTAAAAGTATCTTGTTAAAAACGCCATACTCATTTTTTTCCGTGTACTTAAACAAATGCTAATAACATTAAAACGAAAGCAGGAAAATGAATAAGTAAAAAGTCGTGGCTAAGTAACCTTAATGTAAAAGTTGTTGGTAAGTAACAAGTTCGTATGTTACTAGTTGCAAGTTGCAAGTAACAAAGTAATACAACGTACGAAACCTCATAAAGTGGTTCCTCGGTTGGACACGACATGTTTCGTCATCAACATCATTGTTGTAATTTAGGGTTGGTTTTAGTCATTTTCGAAGCGCCCCGGTCACGCCACGTTCCGCCACTGCCCGTTCGCAATTTACACAACAATAGAGGGTGACTATGGACGGAATATCATAATGCCCTTACATTTTTTTCACTTTTGATGGAGTTCTAATTATGCGTAGGAATAAATTAATTATAATTAAGATAGATTGTGTTGATTGTATTCAGGTGGAAATTCAATCCCCTAAAAATGTGTTCGCGATTGAAAGAAAATTACAAAATTATCGTAAGTTAAAAAAAATTAATGTCATTCTTTGAATTGTACAGGCTGAGATGTTAAAATAAAAGGAAAACCGCTACATTTCCGAACACGGTGTTGCCATTATTATGCTACAACAGAGTTAAACAGAGTGAACGCAGAACGTTTAATCTCTCCGGTTAACGCAAACCTCGCATTCCGAACAGAAATAGTCAGGTTCTAGCAACACCAATTACGACCATTACACAGAATCAGTGATTTCGGATGTAATTATTCAATTCAGCGACCTAAATAAACAGTTGAAAATTAAATTACAAAGGAGAAAAATCTTAGTTGCTTGAATGTTCGATATACTTTTCAGTTTATTTATATGTGAAACAACTGAAAAAAAATTTTAAGAGACAGTTGTTTCGTGTAACAATACATTTTTCGAAATGTGAATCCGTAGATTGTTCCGGACCCAGAATTCGCGGGTTCGACTAAACATACAGGGAAATTTGATGATATTTTTTCTCATAATAATTTGGCACTTCTCAATTTTTCCCTTTTCGTGCGTCTTTCATTTCTTCATAACATTATCTATGTTGTATTCCATATTCCCATTGGCTTCGGAACGTAAGACTATTGTGTAGTATTGACAAATAAAAGAAACATCAAATGCTAAGAGAATTACTATAAGGAGAACTCATATAAGTATAAGAACTAGCTATTTAGAAAAAAAAATCCTTGTAGTATTCCATTTCAATGTTAATAAAAAAATTTGTAATTTATGTAGATCCACTTATTTTTATCGGTGGGAAATTTTAACCGCAGTGAACAGTGAGTTATCTTAACACCTACGGATATATTGCTTGCCTGATAAAAACAGCGCGTTAAAGAATGAATATAAAAAACAGAGCAATCGATCAGTTCAGTCATTTTAGTGGCATGTGAATGTTCTTACGCAGGGAATTCAGAAGGAATTAAAACTGTTAAGCATTTTTAAGCAAGGCTAATGTGTTTGCTTTGCGCATCAGCGTAATTAAAGCGACAAATGAATTTACTGAAAAAAACTCGCGAAAAAATTCGTTCCGAATTTTTTCGCTTCGTTAATTTCACTTAGCGCTCGGCAAAAGCTTAGCGGTGAATCAAGGCAGATGTGTTCAGGTAAAAAATATTATCATTTCGTATCTTTTTTAAACAGAGCTTCTGGTATCTTAGGATATCACCCGAAGGGAGCTTTAATCACGTTAAAAATACGGCAGGCTCCGAAAGACGATGATAAATTTGGGCGTCTTCCTGCTGGCTTCTTTAGTAGGTACCTAATGGTGGCGAAACAAACTTAGAGGGACCTTACCTTATTAATGTCAAACTCGATTATATTTAACGTGCGAACTAATTGCGTCGCGCTGTTAGAATAATTTTAATGGAGCTACATGTACGTCGATAGAATCATTCTAACCTGCGAGCGTCGGTAGAATCATTTTAATGGAAATACGTTATATTTTATGTAGGCAGAATCATTTTAATGATACTGAGTGCGTTGAAAGAATCATTTTAATGGAACTACTTTATATTTTGCGTCGACAGAATCGTTTTAATGGAGCTACAAACGTTGAAAAATTCATATGATTGAAAAAATCTATATACGTTTATAGAATCATTTTATTGTAATTATATTCATAGATATGATCATTTTATTGGAACTTAATACGTAGGTAGAATAATTTTGATGGAACAACATATGCTAATATAATATTTTTTAATGGAACTACATACGTTAATAAGATAATATATATGAACTACATACGTTAGAATACGTAGTAGAATCATTTTGAATGGAACTACATACGTTAGTTAGATAATTTTGAACTGAACTACATATAAGGTAATTTTTTATGCAATATCATTTTAAACGGTGTACTCCCAATTTTGCAAAAATCAATTATAACATTAATTAGATTAGGTTAGGCTTAAAGAAGGATCTGAACATTATTATATATTTTCAAAAAAATACCGTTACTATAACGTTAGCTATACGTGCGTTATGGACCATTTTATTTAATTATTATAAATCTCATTTTTGATAAGGTATGTGAGAATCATTAGCCGTTTTCAAATTGGTCACTCTGTATCAAAGAAGTTGGTATTCTTTTGTGGCATTATAAAACTCGTGCGTGACAGACAGGCATTGTTATGAAGCGACGTAAGGGGCATAAGGCACGCAATGCTCCACATACGCTCCACTAAAATATAGGTTAGCAATAAATTTGTAGAGGAAAGTAGTAATAGCATAATACGATAGATGGAGCCTGATACCGTAGATTAGATGCACAAAAATATGTATATTTTATATATTTATAGTAATATAAAGTCAATCAGAACGAAAGTCGAAAAACGAAAGCAATGATCACAGATTCGATAGAGTTCAAGGCTAAACTTAAAACCCACCTTTTTAGATAGTCATAGATAGATAGGCATAACCATAAAGTCAGAAACCTTTAAACTTTACAATCAGCGACATTGTAAATAATTAAACGTGTAAAAATATAAATTAAGAATTTGTAAGCTTTTAAAAGTCATTTCAGTCCTAAAGAGTCCGAAATTCTCCAGCCTTTTAAAAGAAATATCAACTTTACTTTTTCTGTTTTCTGTTTCGTACGTGAAACTTATAATTTTGATATCAAAATACCAATATAAAATTGTCCCTATTAACTCCCACCTATGTATTGTAAGTTCCTCTCGTCCTGCAATGAGTTTTGTAACTCATCGGGATTGCTCCAGCAAGAAATAAAAATAATAATAAATAAAAACTTGTCACTAATCTTCTAATAAATGTAATAAAAAATAGTAATGGAGGGTAATATAACAAATTAATGTTACTATAGCGCCCTCTGCGTGCAAAGTCGTTAACTTTATCTGAAGTGACCTGCCAGGTAAGCATTTTTTTCTGTGTATAATAAGTATGTTTACGGAATCGGTTTGTAAATATTAAAATAATAAGAATCTAGGAACTCCCAATCAATTGTACTGCGCCCTTAAGGTGATTTGTAAATATTAAAATAATAAGAATCTAAGAACTCCCAATCAATTGTACTGCGCCCTTGAGGTGATTTGTAAATATTAAAATAATAAGAATCTAGAAACTCCCAATCAATTGTACTGCGCCCTTGAGGTGATTTTTCACAAAAAACAGAGCTATATAAATTATTCAATTATAATTAGTAAAGAATTCGGAGAACTTGCTTTTTTGTCAATCCTGATAGCTTGGAATGGACTGCCAAATGAATGATAAAGGATTGAACAGAACGAAAATAAAAACCCGTTTCATTTTTGTGAATGTAAATTGTAAATTTTATACCCATTATTGGATAAAAGGCCTATTTATTTAGTGTTTATCATTTTACTTTACAAGTCTGAACATTTGAATCGAATGCGACAATATGTTTGTACCAATAAAATTACCGTTTTTATCTTTAAGCATTTTTATCTGAGTTAAAAAGGATAAGCTACTTTGAAGTTAATTTTAACTACAGCATGTACTTATATAATGTAGCCCACAAAGACAGCGAAATGTCTCAGAGATGTTTTAATGTCTGATGATGGACACTAAAATCCTGTCCGAATTGTTGGCTAAAGAAGGAGGTAGCGCGACATGGCATAATACCCACAAAATAAATCAATGTAATACTTTTGGCCGTGAAAATCTCAAAATAGTCAAACCAACAGACATTTAGAAAATATAAACGTAAAAGCCAGATAATATATAAAACGCAAGGGTATAAAATCTATGACACGATTGGTACACATAGTGTGTATTTATAAAGAAAGTGAATTTTATAAATATTATTTATAAAATAGTTTATTTTAAACCATGCAGTGAAAACATTTCACTTTAAAAATAGTTTAAGGCCAGCGTTTCTTTTTGTTTCGCCCTAAAGTTTAAAAGCAAAACAACAAAGGGATGTGTACCAAACCGTTAGGCAAATTCCGAAACAATTTTCTTGGCAATACATAATGGAGATTTCAGAAGCAAATTTAAATTTACTGACTATTTAAAACGTACAAAAAAACTCAAAGGATATTGGAACATTTGCCTACCACATTATAAACTAATATGTTTAATGTAACTAGAATTTTTCATTTTATATACAGGGAAATGTTTAGAAACTTACCGTTGATGTTGAACTTGTTCCTGATATCTTGGCTTGCACTGTCGTTCAAGGCAAAAGAATATGGAGGTCCATTTTCTTTAGAATCGTAGTCGTTAGCAGTAAGGTTAACTATTGGTCCAGGATCTTGGTTCTCGTACCAAACCACCGGCATTTTCTATTGGAGAAACGAATAAATACATTAGAACCAACAAAACTACACATGAAAAATATGTAAGATTTATTTTAATCGGCGGAATAACTCCCGATGTCATAGACTTGCTGAATAAACCCAGCGTCCCAAAATTTATGAACGCCACCATCCCTCCTCCAAAAAAACTAATAAGAAGAAGGAATCAATTAGTTAAGAATCAAGTAATGACTAAATAAACAATAACATATATTTCTACTGTCCTAACGAACAACGCCAGGAACTGCTTCTCCATCTGAGTAAACCAAAATACTATACAATTTTATATGGCTTGGCACGAAAAATTTTGGTGCAAACAATCTAAAATAGATCAACAATACCAGAGGAAGAGGATAAAATCAAAAATGCTTACATTTGTCAAGAAAGGAGCGTTGTCATTGATGTCAGTCAGTTGGAGGATTACTTCCGTTGTGGAGCGGAGACCTGTCACACTTCCCTGTTGGTCCAAGGCTCCGATAAGGACTTGCCATGTCATGAAGCCCGTGGGAGGATCGCGGTCGAGTGGTTTTATTAGTCTAAGGCAACCCTCATTATCTATGGTCATCAGCTTCTGTTGGTCTTGCTTCACGATAAAATAGACGATCTTCTGCGGGGCGTTTCTGTCGGCTATGTCGGGGTCGTACGCTTCAACCTGAAAAACAAAACAAAAGATACAGAAATACATATTTTGATGATTACAGCGGCAAGACCTCTGAAGTAAAAACAAGCACCTTGTTGTAGACCCAACTGCTATACTGTCACTGTTCTCTTTCCCTCGTGTGACGTGGGTCCAGATAAAACGCATCCGGTGCAGTCACAGTCGTTGTGCATGCATGGTGAACATTTTAACTGTTTGAATGTGAGCACAGTCAAACAACGGAACATATAGTAGCAAATTGTACATTTAACTAGTTTCTCGGGGGCAAATCTGTCCTGAATCAAGCAACTCCCGATGACGTTGACGGGCTGAATAACCTCAGCATCCGAGTACGACTTCCACTAACCATCCAGCACCATACAGAAATATAATAGATATTTTTGGTGTTAATAATTTTGTGAGTTTCAAAAGGCAACCAATTTCAGATCTATTTGCTAGTTATTAACTTGTATTATTTATTAGCTTTTAAAAAAAAGGTCTTGTCTCTATACCTTCCAACGTTTAACTCACATACTCCTAAGTTTATTTGTTATTTATTTTTTTGGACGCATATTAATGACTGTATGCATGTACGGTCATACTTGATGTGTATATTATACTTTGATTTAATTTACCATTTCAAGTACTATTATTCAAATTCGATATTAATTACGGCGTTGGTATTTTGCCATTACATATTAGTTTTTTTTCTATAGATACAAGAGACATTATTTTTCTTCTTTTTTAAACATTTGTTTTATAATATATATCAGTATAAATAAATTTATTTTCTATTTACCTGAGGAGTAAATTATTTTACTGTTTTCAGTCTTACTGGTTTTGCAACAAACATGAATAATTAAATGCATATACAAATGTACAATGTATATACTTACTTTATACTTGAAACTTTTCTTTATTTAAAATATTATTTTATTTGGATTTTATGTTAATCTTAGTATTGGCATTTGATTTTTATCGTTTTTGTATTTAGTTATGCTATTATCCATGTATTATGTTACACTTACATACATAACTTGTACACAGCGCCCTTGAGGTGTTTTTGCACAAAAACGGCGCTATACAAGTCATCCAAGTATTATTATTATTATAAACTGTCAATTTACTTTGTAAAAGCCCGATGGGGCGTTCATGAATAATAAATAAATAAAGTTTGAGGATCAATGCAATCGCGGCGATCTGTTGTAGATATCAGATACCATTTTGAGAGCTCGTGGAAGAGTTGAGACAAATATATGACAAGCACGCTGAACCTGTTGGAAAAGAAGACAACACTTTATAGGTAAAAATGAAATATATACATGAAATCACTTACGTTGGCTATGCATCCTTCGATTAACGTTTCCTCCACAATAGTCCTCGTAATGTTCTTAGTGAAAACGGGAGGGTTGTCGTTTACATTGTCAATGTTGATTATAACTTGTGCGTAATCTTCGTGCATGCCATCGAAGGCTTGCACAGTCAAAGTGTAGGACGTGATGTTTTCGTAGTCGAGCTTGCCGTTCACGCGAATCATACCAGTCAAGTTAGCAATCTTGAAGGCGTCATAAGTATTACCTTCGATGATTTTGTAGTTGACAGTTGAGGCTAAAAAGGAAAAAAATGAATTATTCAAAATAATCTAAAACAAACAACGACGACTCACTTTCATAATAAGAACATTGTTTTCCAAGCGAATATTTAAATTAAATATGAAACTTAAAGATGGTAGCGTACCTGTGTCATTATCCAAAGCGATGACTTCAGTGACCAGCTCGTTGTCGTTTGCGTCCTCTGAAATGGCATCAGCAATGTAGGTGTCCTGGGAGAATTTCGGACTATTGTCGTTGACATCTGCAATCTCTATCCTAAAGCCTTGTTGGCCCATGTTATGTTTTCCAGAAAACTTTCCGGAAAACAAAGCAGAGGGAGAGTTGTCACTAGCGATCACCTTTACATTGTAAAAGTCTCGTTCTTCTCTGTCGAATCGAACCCTGGTGGTAATGTTTCCAGTGACGTTGTCGATTTGGAATAAGTCCGTGTGGTCTGCGAGTTCGTAAGATACGATGTTGTGGGCAGAAGTGCCGTCAGAGTCGATAGCTTTAACTTGCATCACGGGAGTGCCCGGAGGCTCATTTTCCAAAACACTGCCAGTTCCCACTTCGGTAAAAACAGGAATATTGTCGTTAACATCTTCAACTTCTATGTGGACGATGGTTTCGGCTGCCAGATTATATTTATTCTGAAAATTAAATAAATATTGTGTAATAAAATAAACAAGCACATTTTTTTTAAATTCGTAATTATCATATATTTTAATCATTTTAGTTTTCGTACCTGCACTCTCACGGTGAGAGTATAGTCGGTTGTCTTTTCGTAGTCCAAGTGCTTAGCAAGTTTAATGAAAGCTGTATCGCCTTCAGACTCCATGATGAAGTAATTATGTTTATTGGTCTGCTCGGTTTGTCCCGTCACCAGTTCAAAGAGGAGTTCTTTCTCCTCCGGAATGTTCGAACTATAAACAAACACAAACATTTAAATTTAAGGATTTGTGTAATAATTATAGATATTAGAACATTAATAATGAGAACAACGCGGCATAAGAGACAAACATTATAAACAACAATAATTAATTCGAGGACATATCTATGACCTTTAGTAATTTACTCAAATTGCTGTTCTATACATCTAGAATTCATTACAAAACTTTTATTTTATTTTCCTCCATCTCTTTTTATTCTAAGAATTAAGTTCCACCTAATCCACGAATCCCAGAATAGCCAAGGGCGTCGTAGCATTTGTGTGTTGGAAAAAACAGGACAATATTGGGTTCGTTGTCTTATTATACAGGACTGCGAATAAATGGGGCCCCATTAGGGCGACTAGGGCCCCTTTAAACCCTACACGGGGCGGGCGAGGCCTCAAATCTTAATAGCACATTACTTTATCCGGGGAACTGTGTTATGAGAATGCAAAACATTGTGAATGAAGCTGCGTGAAAAAGCGAAAATAAAAAGTTTCGCATATACAACATCATCTACATTATTTTGGGACAATTTATCTCGGAATAATTTTGTTTTGTTTGGACGCATACTTCACGTTTCTTGTTTCAATTCGGATGCAAAAAAAATTGTAAAATATTTCACATAACTCTTCTAAAAAGCGTTTTAAATCATTTTAATTTCATAATCAGCATTACAATAAATGATATCAAGATTGCTGTATTATAAATATGGGCACCAATAAACGTGTTACACGGAGAAAAATGATCCTGTTAAAAATTTCATGGCATGCCTATTTCCTGATAAAATGTCATTCATAATATACCGAAACATGTGTCACGCACGTGTTCTTTCCTAATAATCCTAACGGAATGCGATAATATCAGTATTTGTATGAACATGTGTTCTGCCTTCCTCATAAAACATTCGCTTTTAACTGATACTTTATTAGTAACTCTGTCAATTCATTATTTAAAGAAAGGCCTTCAGTCCCGTTTTTAAGATCAAAACGAACAATTTATAGTAAATTAACAGTATTCTATGTCAGTAATGTGCAGAAATTCGCAGCCAGAGAAAGAGATATATGAGTAACAGTTTAGTTTAGCGTCTTGCCTAAGGAAGCTATAAAAGCATGGAACTAGTGAAGAAATAATGCAGGAAATAAAGGAAAATCCGCACTAAGATCGGTAAGGCCGGTTCATCCATGAAGAGATTGATATGAATTTGTTCTAGTCGCGCGGGTGTTCGCAGTCAATCGCTATTGTTCGATCAGTGATTCTGCAACAATAAATATCTCCACGCTATTTTGTACTTCGGGCAGCTCAGATCTCAAATTCACCCACCATTTGGAAACCAATATCGGATTACTGTTTTAGAAATAAGCTTTGAGTGAATTTATCGGGAAAAAAACAGACAGAAAGAGAACTATGGAAAGTAATTGGACATGAAAGATTTAGTCTCGGATCGGAGATGTGTACAAAACGGATTTTCCAAATAAGTAACTCAAAATCAGATCAGAATCGAGCAAGAGATGCGAACGACATTAATAATTGAATTTTTATAGCGTGAACTATACAGAAACATACATTTGATTTTATTTTTAGAAAGATACGTTTGATTATATTTTGGTAAAAAGCAATCATTTTGTGGTTTGACACTGGATAAACACAAAATAAAACAATAAATTTACAAACATTACAGTTAAGAGTTACTTGATCTCCGAACACATTTTAATTGTCTTGAAAATGCATTTATAAAAAGATGCTATAGAACGTTTAAGGACGGGTTGTGTAGGAGAATTTGAACAATTCATCAAATTTCAACGTTCATTTTCGGGTTCTGTGAAAATCCTATTCAAGTTCTGTTATTACATCATTATAGAGACTAGTTGCTTGACAGAACTGAAATAAAATCAAAACTTTGAAAATGAATTGAAATTTTATGATTATGCTCTTATTCTTATTGAATACCAGCAATTTTAATTGAATAAAATCTTTTTCTGTCGCTTTCATTACTGATACTCAATGTTTAAATTTAAACCTAGAAAATATGTTTAAAAAAAACACTGATTATATCTTTGAGTAGTTGCATTTTATCAGAACTTTTTATAATGCAAATAAAAAAAACACCACTAATTTACTGCAATATTGTCCCTATTGTCTTAAAATTCCGGGAACTTGGGGCAGAAAAACGGTTATTTACTTACATAGCTTTGAGGGTCGCAATATTTAGAGAAAAGTCGGCCAGATTTTCTTTCAAGTTAATGTGACCAGGAGGGTATTCGGTGAAGGACGGACTCTTCTTGTTGGACTCGACAACCTGGATATCCAAGGTTATGGAACTAGTCAGCGGAAGGACACCCATGTCTCTGACATTAGCACCCAGCTTGAATTTGTAGCCCGGTGGTTTCTGCAACAAAAAACTCAATTAAAATCAAGTACAAAACACAAATTTTAAGTAAGCCGTAATCCTTACAACTAACAAATCACACAATTCCGCAGATGACTACAGACATGGGGGCACTCACTCTTCAATGACACCTTTTTCTCCATCTAATCGCTATACAATCAACATGATCCAAATTATTTCTATGAATTAATAATATTTATGTATGAACTATATTAAAAGGATTATCAAATACGTTAGCAACTCTTCAATTCTGAGTGGATAAACTTAGTTAAATCCGTACCTAGTACCTACTTAATAAAGTGAATTACAAATATTTGACATGTTAACCTCACAAAATTGTATTTAAATAAAATAAAATTAAAATAAAATTTCAAACCCAATGAACGGGTTTCCAATAATAATTACATGTTAAATTTCATGGCATTATTATTTTTTTTTAATTATTAAATGAAAAAGCTTATATTAGTCCCAGAGAGAGCTCGTACGCATGTCATCGACAATTGCCATCTTCCTTTTCACGTCTCAGGCCATGTACGACATGTATAGAAATTGTAATAATTACTGGCTTTTATCTCGTTCCTAGAGAGAGAAAATCGAGTGTAATCATAAAATTTTACTCGCCCTTTGGAGAAGTTTTGGTTTCAACAATTTCATAGAACCAAATCAAATGGTTGGGAAAATTATGTGAAAAGCTATTTCCTATCTCTCTATTATTTGATACCCACGATATCTCAGCGGTGTGAAGTTCAAGGTTATACCCAAAACTTTTGTAAAACACTTCGAAAGTTGCTAGTCGATAAGTGGAAGATCCCCTCCCAAGGTTTCAGCAAAATATTTAATGAAATTCAATTAAATGTCAAATGTTCAAAGTCATCACTTAGAAACAATCTACATTGTGTGTGTCGTACGCATGTATAAATAATTTTCAACATAAAATTTGTACATGAAAATCACAGCTCAAATTTAATTCTCTTAGGTGAGTTTTATTTATTTATTTATATTATAAATGCCATACGGTCTTTAACAAACCTGTGATTTACATTATAATTTAGTGAAACAAGAAGAAATATTTGCTCTTTAAATTATATAGAATCCATGCAGAAGAATAGTATTTCACCAAAAATAATAAGTATAAGTGTTTTTTTTAATTAAAATCTTATGTTTACAAGACGAGGTTTTTATGCATAGCCAAAAGATAACAAATTGTTACGAGGATATGCAATAATTTTTAGCCTGAAACACTCTTTCAAACTTTAAAATATCTTCCGAGGAAAAATAAATGCGGCCGACAGAAATTGAACCGCAGCCTTCTGATTGCTGGTCAGCTCCGCTAACCACTACGCTAAGTCGACTTACTTTAATCTCGACAAATAATTCAATATGTACTGATATATTGAATTATTAATAGTTGGACTAGCCTATAGTTACTAATAAGATGAGGTGATTTTTCACAAAAAACGGCACAATACAAATCATCCAAATGTTATTATTAATATTTCATCTGGAAGAAATAACAATAGAGTTAAAATAAAAAACACAAAAATCAAAAATAAATGTATGTTTTTTGTACTTACGTCGATTGTCTTGTTAAGGAATATAACTCCCGTGTCGGGATCTATGTGGAAATAAGTGGAATCACTTGATGTAGTATCTAAACTATAATGCACTATGGAATTCTTTCCATCATCGATGTCAGTAGCAGAGATTCTCATTACTTCCCTTCCACTGGCCAAGTCTTGCGGCACTGACTCCAGATAGGACTAGAAAGAAACAAAGTATTAGTCAGATGAACACTAAGATATTTTAAAGACATCAATAAATTATTGGCAGTGTCTTTTACAACAAGACTGTTCAGTCCGACTCCACGCAAATGGGCCAACAAATAATATTATCACCCGACGGATTTTCTTAACCCTATTTAATTTAATGTAATAAATTTTGAACCATAAACACATCAATTTAATATTTAATCATTGAAGGAGAAGACAGTATTAAGAAATCTCAATGAAATATGAAATAGAAAAATACATAAAATAAAAAGGTAAAGATCACAACTGGAAATTGAAAAGAGATCCCATTGTCCCGGTAAGACAGAAATAGAGTTTATTTGTGGCAATCGATCGACGTGTGAAATGCGCATATCGTACATGAACCCATTGAGAGACAGCCTGGATTCTCACTGCCTCGTAAACTCTGATCCGCTATCAATAGGATAATGTCCTCCCACGGCTACTGTGCCCACATGATGCACAGGTGGGGCCTTAAAGAGTCGGAGATGTGTGAATGCGGTAGTTAACGAATGTCTGCTGGATTAATTCCACGTGGGATTGATAAGGTCCACGAGGTGACGCTTGAAGCCCTAGATGTCCCCCCCCCTGACCCTCACCATACGAAAGAAGAGGATCTGTGTTGAATTTCCAGAGCGACCGTTATCTTTACTGGTATATTTCCTGTGTCTTTTCTTTTTAATATTTTATTGACATATATTAATAATATCAACATTTTTTTAACCCTTTGATCAAAATCAGAAATTTATAAACTTTGAACGTCGTCATGAATAAACTGTTGATTGTCAACTGTAGGTGTAATGTGAAATACAGTATGAAGAACTGCTATGTTTAAAGTCGATGTTAAGGAAAATGTATGCTTATATGCCCTGGATGTAAACTTGTCTGTGAACAGGCCGTTTTTTTGTAGTGAATATTAAGGAAATTACAAAGACTACGTAAATATAATAAATTTTAAAGCCGAGGGATCAACAAATTTTTGGTCAATCTTCAACGCTTGTTTGAGACAGGGGTCAACATGTTAATAAAGTTGGATCAAATGTGTGGAACCGGTCTTACATCTCGATATTATACTTATCGATCAAGAGCATTAACTTCAAACTGATTTGAATTATCGCCGAAACAATACATACGCAATATATGTTAAATAAATCAATGATTTTGACATTGATATCTGCAGAGAGTTTGCGTATGTGATTACATCAAAATCCACGCAAAAATCACACAAATCACAACATTTATCTAGTTCGTGAGGATGCCTTTAATTTGCAGACTAGCACAGTAAAAAACTATTGAAATAATAAATGCACTAAAAGATTGAGTCAACTAAATAATGGAAAAGTGGAGAGGATTTTTAAATCATGCAATCGGAAACAAAACCAAAAGAAGACAATTTTCATTTCGACCAACCTTCCAAATGCCCCCACGAAAGACCTGGTTGAAGTAAATTATAAAAAATATTTTCGTCAATTATCAGTTCAAAAAACTAGAAAATTATATAATTGGCACCACTGCTACACCTTTTTAATACTCATTTTATTTATTTTAAATACTTGACTTTAAAGGTAATTAAATAGGAAACAAATGTATTCGTTTCTAAAATATATAAGCATGAACACAAAATATAATATCAATGATATAGTTAAATACTTGAAAGTGGTAAATTAACATTTAGGATATAGGAAAAAACACAACAAAAATAAATAAATAAAAATGTTTAATTACAATAATATACTTTTGGGAAAGGGTTGTTCATTTCTCGAATATTTCAAATACTAGTCGAATTAATCGTTAAAATATACATACCAACACACAGAAGTGTAAAGCAGATAAAATTGCCTTCTTGTTAAATTAGATTAGTTATAAGACGATATCACTTACTGCGTTGAGTTTTTTTAGTCATTCCTTATCACTCAGCTGAAAGCATCTGATTATATGGAAATAATAATTTTCCATCTACACAGCGTGTATTCTTTATTATTAAAAAGATAAATATCTCCAAGTTTCTGATTACATTAGAATTCACTATTCCAATCACAAAAGTTGAAATGTTTGCTTCTGTAATGATGTTGGACTTGTCTTGGTTGATTGAACCTGCAATTCCGACGCCCTGGACCGGATATTAAAAATACATAAAGCAGAAAGAATGTAAATATTTAAAGAAACCTTACCACTTTGTCGAAGACTGGGGGGTTATCGTTGATGTCTTCGATGAGAACCTTGAAGTTGCAGACGTCGTCCAAGGTAGGCTGGCCATTGTCACTTGCTCTTACTGTAATGTAAGCCTCCTTCTCTCTTGCCGGTTCATCTCGGTCGAACACCTTATAAACAGGAAAAATACATTATTTTTTAAAACATGAATAACAGTTATCATTTTAATACAATGGAGAATTAAAAAGTTCCTTGGAGAATCTTCCATTGAAACCCCGGTAGAGACCATTGCCTCCTGATGACTGTACTCTAAATTCAAACACTGCAATTCGTTTGCTAAGTTCAGAGAATCTGTCAAATGGACCGCCCGGTTTTGCAAAGACAAGTAGTTAAGGAGTCAAGATTCGAGATAACTTGAACTTAAAAGGAAATCGGCATCTCGATCAAAGTAAAACCCTGCCAAAAGTGCGAACAAAGAAAGCGTCAGAAATAAAGCTAGGTTTACTGGAAAAAACCTTAAATACAAGGTCTAATTCCATTAAAATGAAATAGCAGTATATTTTAAAATTTGCGAACAGACACAGAACTGGGATATTTGCACAAGAGTTCCAACTGCTCCCAACCATCTGGAGCAAGTGAAAGTATGGCATCCCAAATAGAGAGGTATTTTGTGAGGCTGAAGGTAGTAGGTAGGGGAAGGAGATGGGGAAGAGAAAGGTGGGAAGTGGCTATTCAGATCTTGTCACCAAACGTCTTGGTGGTCTTACACCAGGGCGATACTGAGAGTATCTTCCACTCTGGAACGTGCCGCAAACATACTATATTTTTCAAATAAGTAATTTGTGAAATATTAACACATATCAATCAAATAAAATTTACTTGACGACGGGATTTTACCCGCGACCTCTAGTTTGCTATTCGAGAGCATTACCCTCAACCACGGAGATCGGAAATAACATTTAAACAAATTCTTCATCGCATTCGGAAACACAAAAAATTAAAGTTAATTAATTAATGTGATAAATTCTGTTTTTTTTTCAGAATGGCACACATTGGCAGGATTTTCCTAGACTGGGCCAAGACAAAGGCGAAGTGATACGGCACTATAGCACTACAGCACTACAGCACTACTACATCACCACTACTGGTACGGGAAAAGCACTCAGCACCAACAGACTATGATCAATCTAGTTTTAATTAGATTATGGATTAATACCTCGGCAAATTTGCCGGGATTTGAATTCATTAGACGAGTGTTTCAAATCTGTGGGACGCGATCTCTCAGTGATGTAAATATTTAAAAACGGCAAGAACCATGGCTCTGCGTACAGAAAAAAAGTGCAATTTAAACAAAAATAAAACACTTCCGCTTGAAAAATTAAAACACGATAAAAATTATATACTATTTGATATTACAATAAACCCACATCCTTAATTATATTTTATCAAAACTGTTTTCATGCGAGATGCAATCAGCGTAGTACAAGCTACAAGTGATAAAAGGATTCTACCATTATACTACGTGTAACACTCAGCTTGTGTGTATTGGTGACTCACTAATTGGGTAGTCGCTTATATGAGGGGTTACTAAAATACATATATTAAAAAGTACATTTATAAATAGAAATACTTTATTTTTGACTAACGACTGAACTTTACTCTCCAATGACTGGCTCTTAACTGCTGTAATCTTTTAAATTCTCTTTTAAAACTGAGGATTGAACTTTCTCCTTCAGGGACTGGAATAGACATCTAAAACAGGCTAAATCTCGATTGGTTAGGACCAACATTTATTTTTGTTTATTAACTGCTGTAATTTTCAATTTCAGAGAAATACGTATAAGTCCGAGTGTGGATGTATGATTATCACAAAAATTTGATAAAATTCATTATTATTGACAACGAATCTATATAATAATAATACAAAGGTCAGAAAGTAGGTTAATTTTCGCTTCCAAGATTTGCATTCTTTCGTTACTGAAAACAAAAGTGAAATGCAAATAAATTTATTTAAAATACATAAATATTATTACTCACACCAACCCAATTGTATCCCCTTGTGAGAATAATTCTAATAATAAGGCCGGGTTATTTAATCCTAAAACCGGAGTTTAAGCAAGCCAAATAAATCACTCCTTTTAATTTAAAATAATTATTTTTGAAAGTTTAACTAATTCTGAGTTTTTTTAATGTTAGAACGGAGTTAAGGCGAAGCTTAGTGCCAAATCACTATTTTGATTAATCTTTATAACGAATTGGTGATTATTATGAATACCAAAAAATATACTTTAGATAAATTGAAGGTTTTCCTATCGCTTCGCTTAAGTAGAATACAAATAAATAAAAAAAATACTAAATAAAAAAATTAAATGTAAAGTACTAAAAAAAATATTTTTGTAATAGAAATGTATGAAGGCATAAAGGAAATAACTTTAAAAATAAATTATTATAGCTAAGATTAACTGTGACAGTTTCACTTGATTAACTTTTTTGTTTTCCTATAAAATTATTTTGTAAATAAATAAAAAACAGTTTTTTGCTTGAAATCGAACGTTTCTAGACTCCGTTTGTCAAGCGATTTTAATGCCTATTATCTACAATGTAAGGTATACCAAGAATTTACACATTTTTGGCTTGTAGCTTCCTCTTGAAACAATTAAATCACGGCTAGACAATGAAACTACTAGAGCTAAAAAGGTTCGGCAAGTTGTAACTTTGGGAAACACTGCTTTAGACACGGGATTGGATTAACAGAAGGCACACGAGCAAATACTGACGATACAAATGTACATTTATTGTATAAAAGAAGATACATGCGATCGTATAAGACGTGTCGCGATAAAACATGATGAAGTGCCATAAATAATAAATTTCCATTGGCTGCCATATTATTCTGAACATTTCACAAAACAAAGAACATTTCGAGAAAACCTTTTTATGTTTATCTTAAAAATCTGTTACTGAAATTCTGCCGCGTAATGTTTCAAACAAACTAAATTGTCATGCTTTATTATTTATTTATTTATTGGACAATTTGTATAGCGCCGCTTTTGTGAGATATCACCTCAGGGGCGCTTTGTTGAAAGAGTAATGCAATAACGAAAACAAAATTATATAAAGTCTTAAGATATTGTTTTTATTCGTTTTAAGGCGAAGCCATACGTAGTAATGCAAAATCATGTGTTTTGGTTTGAAAATTTGGTCGCATAGAAATATTTCAGATGCTTTCATTAAATACTGCGAGTAGAATACATCTTGGCCTTTGAAATAATCGAGTGTTTTTTTAGATAAGTCTTTTTATAAGCCCAGAAAAAAATAATGTATAAGGCCTATGAAAACTGCTTTAATGTTCAAAATATACTACTTACAAACCCATTTTCGGTTATGATTTTATTGTATAATGTGGCAAATTAATTTATTTATAAAATGATCGAAAAAAAATTAAATATTTATGCCTGAACATCCATAAAATAATATAAAAGTCACTTTCTGGCCATGTTTTTTTCTTGCATAAATCAAAACAGGCGGATGGTGTTAAGCGGGAATTTAAACCTTATCGCCATCTACGTAAGGGTTTTTATTGATAGCGACTCAATTTAAAATATTACACGACGTAGTGCATCGCCTTAAGCACTTTCCTGTTGCCTAGAATTAAATTTGAACACTCCAAAGGTTTCTGCGTTGCTTGGAAATATGTAAAAAAATACCTTTGTTCCGGAAGTGAGGCTTGTTCACTTTAACGAAATTATAACATAACTCTTCACATGTTTTTTTCTTATCTTTCATGTCAACTTTACAACTTATTTTTTGGAATGGGTGCTACATTTAGAATCAAAATCTTCTTGCTGGTCTTATAATGATCTTTTAGTACAAGCCTCTTATTTCAGACCTCCGTTTCTTTTGGCATCACAACTTCATTTTTCTGGGAGTCTGTCTTCTTATTTCTTTTACATTAGGAGGCCCTTAGAAAAATAATTTCTATCATGGCCTATGTCATCTTTGGGTAGAGGGTCTTTCTGGAGGAAATTTTGGGAAGAAACAGATATGAGAGGTGGGTAGGAATCTGGGGGTCAGTGTTATCAGGAGTGAAGGACGTATGAATTCATTCATCCTATTGCAGTGCAATGCGATGGGTCGAGAAAATCCTGCTGGAGAGGTCAAAAGGTCTCCCTAAACTAATGTCTCCCAATCCGGCCCGCCATCCGCATCCGGTATCCGCTTCCAAGACACTTGGGGTGACGTATGGCAGAGGTGTTGGATATCTAATGCTACGTATACATATTCGAGCCGAACTGCCGAACAGAGCCTCAACTTATGGAAAAGGAACAAATCAACCGCAAAGGGCGCGAAACGCCGCTTGCAGTTGCTTCGTTCCTTTCCCGTAATTCGTGGCTCGGTGGTTCACAAATGTATATGTACTATAATAAATAGTTCTTGGGACGACGGTACCCGCTTTCCAAGTCTTTAGAAAGAGTATTTCACCAAAACTATTAATTTCCTTATTTCCTAGCTATTCGGCTTTCCAATACCCTCGTGTCTTTATTTTGCAAAGATCGTATGGAGAATTGTAATCCATTGATTTGTTTCAAATCCTAATTTCTTAACGAATCGAAATCCATTATTCTGAGTACATATGAACGAATTGAATCCATATTTGTTCATTGTTAGGTTTAATTTATCACAATTACAGTAGCTACTTCAAAGTTGATATATAATTAACGTTAAATCTCAAATTCAATTGTGCTTTCGTTTGCGGAATATAGCGTTAACTCCACAATAGCTCAGAAAGTCATTTCAGCAGTTTCAATTATGAACCTAACGCGATGTCAGTAAAGCTTATAGTTACAGGCCGGAGAAAATCTCATCACATAAACCATGAGGATATACACTAGAAGACTCATTCACCGCTTCCCGTAGCTAGTAGCGAGTCCTGCTTCTGCGTCCCCGTTAACGGCTTCCTATGAAAATTTACATCAAAATGTAATTCACGTCTGTTTAACGTTTCATTTGACACTCCTTCCATATAAACTTAATGGATACTTTAGCGAGACGCAATATCAAGCTTAAACTATGACATTAGAAACTGCGTCAAAACTACACGCTTAAAGAGAAACAGGAGAACTTAACACTATAAATATTTTCTGCTTTGGTATTTTTTAAAAATTATATATAAGTTAGAACAGTCATTGCACAAGCTACGTTTTCCATTTGTAGTAATGGTAGCAGGAATTTTCAACATATTTTCAGAGTATTCGTATGCCGGGAATATTTATCTTTCTTTATTAAAACAAATAATTAAGACTTATTTAACACGACACCTAAAAATTTCAAAACTAAAATAATATATCTTTAAAAACACTTTTATAATTTGTGTACCTATGTCAATATTATGTTTGTATTTATATCATAAGTTTTTGATTATTGTTTAAAAAATCATTAGAACTAAAGGTAAATATTCCTCCCATAAACACGAGCTCCTGGAGTTCAACTTATGGAGTAGTAGAATAATAATGTGTAATAAAAAAAATAATAAAAAAATAAAAAAAATAACATTCACACAATACACATTACTCCACACAAACTATACCCATAAAATTTGTAATTTTTTTCTATTATATATTCATTAAATTAAGATGCATACTAAAAACCTATCATTGTTTGAGTAATTATATATATATTACCAGAATACAATTATCGATTTTAAAAAGAAACATTTTCCAGAAGCTTAGCTTATTAACAAAAAGTTCAAATCACCAATATCTCGGAACTTTGGCGTTAAAAGTTGAACTTATTTTCATTGTAGGTTTTATACGTAGCCCAACGCAGCCATTTTTAAATCGCAACGTCATTTTAGTTAAGGATAAGGATAAGTACATGCAAAACTATGGAATGTCCATTTTACTGTTATAAATATAACGCTGTAGTAAGGAAATATTGTATATTCGGGACATCGGGAAATATAACGCTGTATTAAGGAAATGTTGTATATTCGGGACATCAGGAAATATAACGCTGTATTAAGGAAATGTTGTATATTCGGGACATCGGGAAATATAACGCTGTATTAAGGAAATATTGTATATTCGGGACATCGGGAAAAACCTTAGAAGAACTATTTAATAACTTTTCGTTCTAGAAAAATATTTAAAATAAGGTAAACAGAAACTCATTAGTAAACAGGAAATAGTAGCTAATAAAGATATATAATATAAGAGAGACGAAAATTAAAATAAATAAAAAATTCTTTCATAACATCTGATACATTTATTTAGAAATAAATATTTGGTAGAAATATAATTGACATAGATTTTGTGAACCACAAATACACCATAGGTACTTTAGTTCAAAGCGGTTTCAGGATAATGGAGGATGTCATTCTTGAAGACGATTCTAATTCAAATTAAATAAATATCTACGACCAGAAACTAAAGATATAAAAAGGAAAGTTAATTTATTTTGATTTCGATTGAAATGTATTTATACCCACAGGGCTCAAAATACTCAGCCGCCAAGAAAACGTTCCTACTTTTCATGCTTGTCGGAATTATTTACTTCACAAAGCTTCCTGGCTAACGTCAAATTTATTACGTTCACGTTTCAGACATTAGGAATTTTAACTATGAAACTTATTTGCATAAATCTTAAAAGTTGCAAATGTGAAATCATAACACGTTAAAGTTCTTCTGACACCTGAGAAGAAGGAATATGTTTTACCTTCTAATAGTTTATACTACAAAAATATCATAAAATAATAGATATTTACGATGGGATTGTATTAGAGAATTACCTATTAAATCTTGTGTGGTGTTCTTTGGAACTATTAGAGAAACATATTTTTTACCAATCAATCAATTGTGCATTGCCCTAAATGTCGGGTATTTATAGGTCTACTTCCGTCTTTCCAATACTTGATATTTTTGGCTAAGAGGTATTCGTTGGCTATATTCCTTCTGATCTCCAAGATCAGCTGGATGTTGTGTCATTTTTATAGGCCGCCATTAAAGAGGAAATCTAATTTGCCGTCTTAATGAAAATAGCAATGAGGAAGTGAGATGCTTTGCTATCTGTTTGTATTTGGTTTATGTGCTGGCTGATTAAATTGGTATGGAGTGGGGAAATTTATACAAATTATATTATTCTACTAAATATTAAAAAGGAAAGACTAGCTATTCCTCGGGTAGTCGACCGACTAAGTATGTTCATGAATCTATAAGATGTTTTGTTATTACAGAACCATTGAAACGTGCAGATATGTTTTTTTTACTTACGTATGCGGTAGTGATGTATCCGGTCTGTGAGTCGAGCGTAAACTTGTGTTTCTCGCCGGAAGTGGACACAAACTGATACCGAACAGTTCCGCCGTTCTCCGGTGGATCTGGGTCTACTGCTTTTACCTGAAATAAAAAAATTCATTAAGATATTGAACAAAATACATACATTACACTCAAATAAATTCCCAAATCTCGGAATTTCATAGTTCCACTGGGTTCAGACAGCAGGAACATGGCAATATACAAGATCTATAGTTCATTTGCACCTCTTTTACTCTCAGTATCGCCCAGGAGAGAGACTATAACGTCGCTTGAAGTGGCCTTAGTTATGTTTAGTAATCAGATCTGAAAATCAGGTATTCCACAACTTTTTTCAACTCCATTTCATGCAGACAATATTTGACAAATAGTTGTGAGATATCATAAAAAAATAAATAATAAAAGGATTGTCAGATATAGTTACTTATTCATCATCGAATATATGTTTCTAAAAACAGTAAAAATAAAAATAAAAGGTCAATAAAGCGTTATACAACAATGCAACGCAAATAAAGCGATGTGCTACGCCCGAAATATTTCGTTATAAATGGCTCCGTTCTCGTTCACCCGAAATAACGATATAACGCGAGTCGGTAACGGATTTGGGGCCTGCTAACGCCGCGTTCGGCAACGGATTGAGTACTTATACTGTTACCTTCCTCGTAGGTGTTCGAGCATTTGCTCCTAAATGTATCGAATTGTCTAACGGCTCGAAAGCCGTATTTTTTTACAACTGCCCTCATTATTCACCGTTCATGAAGCAAACCAACATGCGGGGAAACTCTTCGAAGGCATTATACGACTTCTTTAACATTCACATGATTTTGGTTAAAAATAAGGGGGTGATTTAGAATGTAGGTACCTAGCGATTTTTTTTACTGCTTATACAATCACCATTTGAAAGGAGGCATTAGTAGAGGACACGTAGCAATCACAGCTTTGAAACATACATCAATAGTATTCCGTGTTGCACAGCCTGCCCCGATGAGAGCGCTGGGAGAGGACACAAAAGATAAAGAAGTAGGCATTACTTCCCGGCTCCACCCAGGGTTTTTGTAGTAGTCCTAAATATATATGTAGTTTCAATGACGCTCAACAGATGTCGTTAGAGTGTGTAGTTTCAAGTTGATCAACAGGCGATCATCTTGAGTAAGCAATCCTCATGCATCAGAATAACTTAGAGCATCCTACAGAAAGGACGTGAGTCCAGTTTCATAATCTCAGACAAACCGAAGTATTATTGAAATCTCAAGATCATCAATTGTATTGGAGAATACTGTATTGCAAATAAGAAGGAAAATAACAGTACACCACAGTTTTCAAACACTTCATGAAATCTTTTTTTCGTACTTAACATTCAAAATATATAACAAGGCGTCTTGTATTTTTTTAAGGATGGGAGCTGAAAATAGGAATCAAAGATTAAAAAAGCTGTTTTATGTAATTACCACAACTTTGAACCGGCGATTCCGTGGCCAACGACTGAAACTATTACCGTTTTGCAACAGAGCTTATTAATTGTAATAAATAAACAAAACGTGTTAAAAAAGAAAGGGAATTTGCACGGAAAATTACTAAAAACGGTAAAATCACAATTGTGTTCACATCTAATTTATTCACTCGACTGACTAAAACTATAACAAATCGACTCGGGGACCTCATTAGGCAAATGAAAATAGTAATAAAATCTAAAACACATCAGTGTTATGGAAATGTTTTTTAATCAAGCGAAGCAGGGAAAGTTCATGATTGATGTAATGTTTTAGGCATTTCATTACGGCCATTTATAAAACAAATTTAAATATCGGGAAAAGCCAAATTACTCGCGTGGAGGAGGTTGACGAAATCATTTTAGTGAGTAGATTGCCGAGTCACGTTTGTGATGTTTGCCTCACATCAAATAACATGCCTAATCAATAGGAATCAATCCTCTTGAGGCAATTTAATGGCTTGTTATTATTTACACAAGGAACAGGAATATTTATTTATTTATCAATGTTACTTATTTACGACATTCCCAGTCGAAAGGCCAAAATTACATTCCTTCCAGGCTTCCCAAAATATCAAAATGATAAACTTCAATCAGTGTTTAATGCAGCAGCACGGCTCATAACCGGGGTTTCAAAATATTCGCACATTTCAGAACACCTTCGTAATCTTCACTGGCTCAAGTGCCCTGAAAGAATCCAGTACAAACTGTGCTGGATGGTGTTTAAATTCATCAATGAAATGGCCCCACCCTACATCTATGAACTATGCGTCCCGGAAAACACTGGTCTGAGGCAGTCAACTCTTAGATCAGCAACATCATCAGCTGTAGGCAGACTGATAGAACCTATGCGCAAGCCAAATACTAAGTATGGTGAACGCGCTTTCGGAGTATCTGGGCCGAAGGTTTGGAATAAACTCCCTCCGGAACTAAGATATAACAAGTATACATAATTCATAAATATAACAAGTACATAACAAGTCCAACATAATTCAGGTCTAAACTAAAAACTTACCTTTTTAAGCTGTCGTACCCATTGTCAATTATGATTAGATAATGTCAATTAAGTGTTAATCTCAAGTGACCTACCAGGTAAGTATTGTACTGTACATTATCTCCATAAATAGTTAAGTGAATTTGCACAAAAACGGCGGTCCCAGAGACAGATCGTATGTATGTCAAGCAACTTGTAACACTGAATGGACATGTTATGGTAATGTGATCATCCAATTTTGAATATTTGAATTTTAAAAACAGTGTAATTTAAGTGAAAAATTTTTATCACGTTTTTTTTTTTTTTAATTTTAAATTCTTTATTT
Organism: Hesperophylax consimilis; assembly: GCF_061612785.1. NCBI lineage: Eukaryota > Metazoa > Arthropoda > Insecta > Trichoptera > Limnephilidae > Hesperophylax > Hesperophylax consimilis. The sequence goes on from NC_142850.1 coordinate 32,886,184, forward strand.
AATATTTATAAAATCCAACTGGTTCGATTTTGCTTGGACCCAATTTTATATTTCTATATATTGATATTTATTATTCCTTCAGGCAAATATTTTCGACTGAATAAGTAAATATGGGCATTAATAATTTTTTTTTTTAATTTTTATCCACATTAATGTAAAATTTCATGTGTAATCGTCGATTTGCAAACGGCCCGTTAATTATAGAAGAATGGTCACTGTCACCCATCAATAATAAACAAGCAAGATAAGACATACTTTCTCTTGGAATTAAGAGATTAGCAATACGCAATATTATTTACTTCACTCCGTACATTAATATTAATAAACATGGCATTTGGTAAAGGAAGCGATACATTAAACTTTACATAATATTAAAAACCCTCTCTGCAATATCTGCAGCAGTATTCCTGAAAACACAGAGTTCCTCACTTCTTCGGTTTCACTGGGTTCTATCCACAGCTTTAAAAGCTTCACTATATTCGGCGAAGTGCAAAGCCTTATTCGACTATATCTTGTTCAAAGTACCGAGAGATCGATTATCGCATGGGACAAGCCATACATATAAACAAGTATTATATAGCAACCATCCTCGATCCACTGATAAAAGGAAAGATGGATCCTTCACAGGCTTCGTTCACCTGTCTTACCTTTGCGGATTAAGTATAACACGTAAGTGTATGTGCCATTTGAATTACCTATATCCTTAACACAAACGTTAAAATTTTAAGGGAATTGCCCTAGAATCGAAGCTCATACCCATTTGTCAAGGCAGGTAGCCGTTCATGTTTTGCGATTGATTCATTGATGGTTATAAAAAGAGAATATTATAAAAAATGTTGTAGATACTTACAGATAATACGTATGTTCCTATTTTTGAGTCTTCCTTCACTGAAGGGTGGTACATTGAACAATTAACAAAACTCGGTTTGTGATTGTTCTTCACGGAGAATTTTGAGGAACTGACATTCTGAAACAACAGAAAAAAACATGAAATTAGTACAATGTCTAAATATACAAAATAATCAGGGTTATGAATGATGTATAATATAATTAAAATGTTTAACGATTGGTAAATTGACATCCTTATTAAAGTTTGGCAAAATGTATATTTATTTAGGTTAATATATCCCGAAGGAACGAATAAATCATCGAGGCATTGACATTTTTGCTAGCTTTAATGAGCTGACAAGTTGTCGAAGCAATTCAAAAATTGACAACTTTGATATCAGAGTTCGGAGACAAGGCGGTAGTGAAAAGGTCAAACGAAAGATTCATAATTTCAATTAGGCACGATAATTAATTATGTAATGGTTTAAATGTCAGTGGGTAGCGCCGCTGAAATGGTGTGAACTTTTAACAAAATGTGAGAAAATAAAGTGTGAAGTGCGTGCAAAATAATGGCAATATTTTCCAAGACGTCTCCCTCGAGAAGGCTTGAAATGTCACTAGGGCTATAAAAGCCGCAATTCCACCTGCAAAGTACAACAGAACCTTTTCATAAATTAGCTTTTAGCAGTTACGCTCCAACTTTAAAATTGATGCGATTAAGTAAAATACCGTTTTTTGTTTAAATTTGAAAAAAAAAACTAATTTTGAAGTTTTTTTCACACTAGTCGATTTTCGATGTACGGCAAAAATTGACCATTTAAATAGTTGTTCCGACAGGCGCACGTAAATGAAAACGCAAACCCCAAAGTTGAATTTCTTTCGACTTTTGCCACGCGGCGACAGATCGCACGCGGCGGGTAACAAAAATTGAAACGGTCAGTCACAGGCGACCAATCGCCGTAATTTTTAAACAAAATGGAACTAGTCGCATGTGTTATTAATCTACTGTGAAAATGGAGTGGCTGATAGTTAGAAATAAAGAAATCTCTTAATAATAATGAGTCCATTATCAATGAACAAAAGAATATTATCTTACAAGTCTTAGCCCATCTTAGACACGTTCCCCTTTACCGTTCCTTCCATCCCCTCCCCTACCAACTCTTCACTAATTCCTAACCAAGCCCACAACTACACTTATAACATGACTTCTCAGGTAAGTATGGTCCAGCATCTATATTATCTGCCTGTAGAGAATGTAAATAAATTGTAATATATGTCTATGACAATAGTCTGTCTAGTCCATGCTTAGTAATAGGATAGATCAAGGCTGCCCAACCTTTTTAACAGTTGGGCCAAATTGACGATTTTGAATCACTGGCGGGCCACTGAATACCTGACGGTTCCAATTTCCATGGGGGGGGGGGGGGTTAGAGAATTTCTCTAAAACATAATTCCCCACAAAAAAAAAAATCAAAATAAGTGCTCCCCACAAAATATTTGAAATCCATGGGGGGGGGGTTGTTACGGAACTTCGCTGAGAAAAAAAATTCCGCGCACCCAAAAACATCCCACAACAATGTTTCGAATTCCATGGGGGGGGGGTGGCTACAAGATTCCATTTCGGACGCGAAAGATATTATATCAAAAGCCGGTGTATTTTTGTTTTTACCGCGGGCGCGCGACACTTTTTCAAATTGGCGGGTTTTTTGAAAATGGTTCACGCGGGCCACTTATAATTCGTTCGCGGGCCACATTGTGGCCCGCGGGCCTGGGGTTGGGCAGCCTTGGGATAGATCATTGTAGAAATATATTATATCTATTCGTAAGGCGCCATTGAGGCGATTTTTCATAAAAACGGCGTTATCCAAATCATCCAAATATCATTATTATAATCACAAATTTATAGCCACTTTTAAAAGTATACGGTTTATTTTCGCTGTAAAGTTATCCGAATTGTTGTTAATTTGTTGCCAAAGGAGCTTTTTATGAAAATAACTCAAATACGACAAACAAGACACCTATCGAAAGCATCAAAGTGACATATTAATGATTTTCAAGCATTTGGTATGAATTTATAAAACTATTCATAGAGTCATACCCAACGTAATACAGTTCATTTTCACTGTAAAGTTGACTAAGTTAGTGTCAGATTGTCTCCTATAAATGATGGAGTATAGTATTATACATTACATCAGAACTCGGAACAAACGAGAGACAACAGCCTTTATGTATGTATGTATACGTATATTGTATCAGCAGCCACCACTTGGAGGTATCAAGCCTGAAGTTTGCATAACTTTAGTCATTCTGCTATCAAGATTCTCCCGAAATTTATAATTGGTTAACGTTTCAGAAACCAAACGGTAGTCTTGCCTTAAAGGCTACCCATTAATTATTATTTTGTTTTCAATTCTTCCCCAAAATAATGAAATGAAGAAATATTTAAATGATATGTTGTAAACATCGGTGAATCGTAAAAATAATATGGGTTTGAAATTAAGGCAGAAATAAGAAAATAATAAGTGAATTTTAGAAATTAGTTACTTCTTCATTTGCGAAGGATTTTGCCATCGTCAAGGCAGATTTATAAATTGTGGTGACGTGTAACTAACTAACTAACTAACTAACCATCACGCCGTTTCCCCGCAGGGGTAGGCAGAGAGGACGGACCGCCAAACAACTCGGTCTTGGCACACACTCCTTGCCTCATTCACATTCATACATCGTCTCATACATACTCTTCTATTGTTCTGACTCTTGACATGGCCCGACTCAAGTATCTGATTCACTTGGTCGTGCCATGTCTTCCTCGGGCGTCCCCGACTTCTGCTACCATTCACATTTGCATCGTATATTCTCCTTACACTCCTTTCTTCGCTCATTCGCTCTACATGCCCAAACCATCTAAGCGTCCCTTTCTTGATCTTACTCATTACGCTTACATCAGCCTTGCACTCTTTGCGGATATCCACATTCCTCACACGATCATACATGGTTTTACCACACATACGCCTCAGGGATCTCATTTCAACAGCATTCAATCTACTTTCATCCTTTCTTTGCCAGTTCCATGCCTCACTTCCATACATCAGGGTAGGTACCAGCACTCCATTGTGGACTGCTAACTTCGCTTCTTTGGACAATTTTTTGTTAGCGCCAACTGCGTTCAGTCCTCCATTAATGGAGTTACCTGCATTTACTCTTCTTTCAATATCTCAAATATATTTATGTTTTTCGATTTGAAGCCAAGACTGTGTATAAAACTGATACACAATAATCTTACAACATCTGTCCTAATAACGTGAGTAACGCTGTCTGAAAAACTGGTTAAAGATCTTGCTTTCCTCCTGGAAGCGCAACACGGCATAACAAATAATAACCAGAAAGTTAATAACGATAATATTTTTGGCAGTGTATATCTCAAAACATGTGTGGTGATGAAAGATTTACCAACATATCTAATAGTATTATTTCTATAATGCTTGCCGTTCATGCTTCACATAGCTGATTTGTAAGAATGACATTGCTAAGGTCTGTTGTACACACGCTCCACGTGCAAAATGAACATATTTGAAGACTTTACATATTGAAAGTATTTATTATAAGATTGGACAAAAAATTGTCGAAATGGAATAATTCGCCAATATTTTGCACATTGGAATTGTACGATTGGATAACAGATTTGTCAATTTGGCGAAATTTTGCATAAGATAAGTTAAATTTTATAGTGATTATCATTGATGTTGTAACGTGCAAAAGGGCAAAATTTACGAGGACCTATACTGAGTTCAGCCGTTTATAGTTGTTACTAATATGGCACAAAAATAAATTATGCTTCAAAACAAAAAATGAATTAAGCAGACATGCATACCGCTACAGACAAAATGAAAATTCTGTCACGCATTGTTCAAATTTTCAGTATGAGTTAAAACTTCAAAAGCTTGGAAAAACTTAACACAGTTCTCCGGTTGAACTGTCTCATTGAAATTTATAGGACCCAGAAGATTTCGAAATATGCAAAACGTAATTGGAAAATTGAAAAATAAATTTGAATATAGTGTAAATTGCTGCCATGAAGTGATTTAAAAAAATAATTGGAACCGAATTTACAGCCAAATAAAATATGACTAGCTACCAGTATATTATTATGGCGTTTCATATTTTACGAATATGGTAATATCCGGACATATTTCAAGCAGAACATTCACAGTATAAACATAAGTCCTCAAAACCTCCTAATACACATAACCATATGTACCGAAAAGGGCCTGACTACATAATGTAAAATATGGCAAAAAAATCTTAATCTAGTATGAATCATTAATCATTTTAAATGTTGACATCAAATTTTAAAGCTGTATAAAAATAAGAAACTTAAGCTACTATTTACTGTACCTTTTCTCTTTATTAGGATTTAAAAATTAAATAATCAACATTGAATTCATAAAAATTCAATGTTGATTTTCAAGTTCTGTACAGGTTTTATTCAAGTTCTGTTATTATTTCGGTTTTGTGAAACAACTGGCCAATAATGTTATAATAACAGAACTTAGATAGAACTTCAAAATCATCATTGAAATTTGATGAATTGTTCAAATTCTGTGAAACAACCCATCCTTTTCCCACCCAGCCAGTTGTTTCACTGAATTTGAACAATTCATAAAATTTTGAAGTTACTTTTCCACTTATATGAAAGTTCTGTTATTATTTCAGCTACGTGAAGCAACTGGTAGTTAACTTTGAAATTTGATGAATTCTGTAAAATAACCTGTCCTTAATTTTCCTTGGTCCTTTTTTATTTATTTTATTCAGCACGTGTATTCTAATGATTTTCTTTTGTGTGCTTTTCTAGGTTGGCAGTATGAAAAAACAATACCATTTCAGGGAAAAAAACTTTGCAGAAGACATACGCAATTTTCATTCCTGAAGTTTCGCAGAATGAGGTGAAACGCCATAAATTTTTACAGACAATAGACAGATTTTGATTTTGATACCGAAGTAGAATTTCATCACCAAAGTTACGAAATTTCATTACGTAGGTACTCTTCGCAAAGTAGACACCCACACGTGAATTCACGTAAAGTCAAGGGTCTGCGTATCAGCAAGTATAGTTGCGTATTGCGTACTTTGTAAATGTGCCCGCGACTCTTGAACACATACACATGCCACATCAGAATTCGCATTATAAAGTCTGAGCCGGTAATTTGGTAACATCTCGGAACAAAGGTGTATTCATCGGCGTTGAAGGCCTCGGCGTGATTGACATTAGCTGGAAGTGTGTTGGGGACATTTCATATTTCAGATTGTGCGAATATTGGATAATTTTGTATAAACGCCAGGCGTGGATATATCCAACAACATAGACGAGATTGAAGCTTTGCGGTATAAGGTATAATCTTATATAGGTATTTATATCTTTTTGGTAGGGTGTTTTTGAATAAAAATCAAACAGAACACTAGATTTTTTTTCGCTGATGTTATGAGAGAACACTGTGTGATTTTGATCTCTGTTATTTTTATCATGGTTGGGGTAAATTTTCCAATAACTATTGAAAGGTATGCATAATTATTATAAAGTGTTGATGCAAAAATAAAATGGTAACTGAAAGAGCAAAGGTCGTAAGTGAAACAAAACGTATTTACCTTAAATTTGAACATCATCGCGTGACAAACGCTTTAGCTGCATATAAAGATACACTGGGATTTTATAAACTAACTAACCATCACGCCGTTTCCCCGCAGGGGTAGGCAGAAAACGGAACGCCAAACTCGGTATTTTGCACACACTTGTTGCCTCATTCAAATTCACATATCGTCTCATACATCCTCTTCTATTATTCTGACTCTTGACATGGACCGACTCGAGTATATGATTCACTTGATTGTCCCATGTCTTTCTCGGGCGTTCCCGACTTCTGCTACCATTTGCATCATATATTCTCCTTAGATTTACTTTCTTCGCTCATTCGCTCTTACATGCCCAAACCATCTAAACGTCCCTAATGGTTTCAAATAAAAAACATACCTAAATTCGAGTTTAATATTCTGACCTTTTCGAAATTCATTTGTGATTTTATACGAAGAGAAATAAATACGAGGAATGCATGAAACTGGGTCAGAAGCTATCCGCTCCGGAATAAATAGCAAATCTCATTACATTTCACTCAATGCGTGTCAGGTCGATGCATTGCTTACTGTCTGCAGTATAGTATACATTAGTCGAGCAGGTGTGGCGATGTAATTGTGTATATTTTCTAAGAGACATATAACATTACTCGCAAGGATATAATGTTAAATTAATCTGCTAACAAACTGTTTTTTTACAGTTTTGCGAGTTTTATAACGAAGACCTAATATAACTCATACAACATTAAATAAACTCAACATAAACAAATGTCAAATGATGAGGTTTTATCGAATAATGAATGCAATCATTTTTGATTGTTACTTATATTAGTAATATTTACTGTTATTAGTAATATTTTGTTAGTTTCTGTCTCGGAAATCAATGACTTGGGTATATAGTTTGACAGGAAACTAAATATTATAAAGCACTAGCCATATCCCGCCACGCGTTTTTGAGGCTTAGTCTCTCTGTGCAAATTGAGAAACAAAAGCACGTGTTGCTTTTACGTCTTTTACACGTTTTTACCTGTCAAGGTGACACTTAACATAATATAATAGTACACAAAAACAGGCGCGTATTCGAATGTAACGTTGTGTCAAAATTTCAAAGCAATCGGCGAAGAACTTTCGTAGATTTTAAATTTTGAACAAACGAACATTAATATTTTTATTTATATTGATATAAATAAACAGATGTATAAATTTATTTTAAGAGTATCTAATGACTTTCATAATATCAACACTATCAGCACAATGTATATGTCACTAGCAGAGATGTGCTTTATTTCAAATAAATCCATTTCAAATGGAAATGCAAAATGCAAAATGGGTATTTTCCATTTTGCATTTTGCATTTTAAATGCTTTTCTCAATGCATTTTCCATTTTAAATGCTTTTTGAAACATTCTTCCTACTTTCTCCACTCATCTTTTTTTCATAAGCCCCAAATATCAGTCGGTCCTCAACCTCGCTATGAGAGATAATTTACATTTGTCAAGTTGCTCCCTGGTAGGAGCCCTGACAATTGAGTGATACCATTACAAAAAATACTGATTCAAATACTGAACATGGCCATGACGCTGTAATATTAAATGTTAGATAGCAGTTTCTATGTTTTTACGCTGGCAACATTAGTCCCGCGCAAATGTTTTGTGGTTTCATAATCTGTTGTCGTGGTGTTTTTGGATTCACCACCATCATCATGTATCAATATGTTCTACATTGTTAAATGACAAAATTGTTTCAAAATTCTATAATTATTTTAATTGTTTGACCTGAGAAACCATTTTTCATTTTCAATGCATTTTGAAAATAGGTATTTTGCATTCAATTACCTACATCCTAGTATAGTATTGACGCATCTCTATGCCCGCATCAAAATAATCAAAAATAAACATTAAAAAAGACAGTGAACTAAATCAAAAGTGCCTAACTAGCCTAAACTGGATATTGCGCGACAAACCAGCATATTTTTTATCTCAAGAAGTGGATTTTTTAGTGCATAAACCTCATCATAACACCTCTACAACTGTCACTTGATCAAAACGTTTCGGCTATCACTACAAATCAAAAAGTGAAAATAACTCAGTGGTGCTCCTCATTATTCAGTTAAAAACTTTAGTGGATTCTCTCTTATTCAAAGCCTGAATCAAAACATTAACCATGAATACTAAGTGCTCTACCTGTGGAATAAACATCGATAACCCCTCAGACTGCACTTCATGCTGCATCTGCGAAGGCATCTTCCACATTGCTTGTGCTGATTTCTATGAAACACCTCGCCGCACTGCAAGAAACTCCCAGTGGAAATGTAAAACCTGCATAAAAAACACAAAAAACCCAAAATTCCCAAACAAAACAACAAAAAACGAAGACCTGCCATCTATTGCCAAACAACCAAAACAGATAATCCAACCACAGAAACTGGAAAATGCTCTGCCCAATAACACAGAAAGTATCATACCCACAAACACAGATGGCGCTCATCGCACCATCTTAACTACAGAAATATTCACATCGGAAATTCAAACATTAAAAAATGAAATAATGAATCTTGTAGAGCAAAAATTCGATTTTTTTCTAAATAAATATGAAGCAATCGTCCAACAGAACGACGAAATCATAAAATCTATTCAATTTGTTGCTGACCAACAACAAGAAATGAAGAACCGTCTGGATACTGTCGAAAAATCAAATGTCAAAATCAACTCTGAAGCAATCGAATTAAAAAATCAGTATGCTGTCTTACAAAACATAATCTCCAAACAAGATGAAAAAATTGATCGACTGGAGTATCAAAGCCTTCTCTGTAACATCGATATAAGAGGCGTTCCCGAGACAACCGCTGAAAACAACATGGAATTAATGAAGAAAATATCAAAAATTATTAACCACAATAACACCTCTTCTCCTCTGAATACCGAAATCATAAAAATCTGCAGGCTGGGACAAAAAACATCCGAAAAAACCACGAGATCCATTATAGCGACATTTAATAACACCCAAGCACGAGACACCTTTTTAGACAAGATTAAATCATATATAAAATCTACTAATAGCAATCTTAACAAGCTTAACACAGTAGATCTTGGATTCTCGCAGGAAAGAAATAGAATCTACATCTCGGAACACATAACTCCAAAAGGCAAATTTCTACTGGCCCAGACAAAAAAATTTGCTAAAGATCATCAATTCAAATACACATGGGTAAAATCTGGCCGTATCTTACTTAGGCAGACTGACGACTCGAACATAATATCAATACACAATGAAGGAGATATTGAACGAGTGAAACGTCAACTTATATGACTAACGATACACGATATGCCTATATTTAATGTCATCATGTACACATTTCCAAGTACCGCCACTCTATACCTCTTTAACCACTAAAAACATATTTTAATTAACAATAGCATTACTATCATTACACGTAACTGTAACTTACTAAATCCAAATTATCCAGGCTTATTTTTTTCCTAGTCTTGCCAACATCGTAATCCTCTTCAATCACACCACTCTCATTATCTATAAATATTTAAAAAAAAAAACAGCATACTATAGCCACAATTCTTGCTTTCTCTCTAAATATTACTTAATGATTTTATCTTTGTATTATAACAGTCTTTATGTAAACATTGCTTATTACCCTGCAATACCAAAATATTATTATCTAAGTACCAGAAAGTCACCACCTACACCAATAAAAATGTCATTGAACTCTGTTATGACAGAACTATGTATAGATACTGTAAAAAATTCTCACTACCATTATCATCTTTAAACACCTATGGCACCACTTTCACTCTTTTGCACTCAAATAATTCCTATCATTTTACCAGGTTCATCCATAAACACAAAAACATCATAGCAATAACCTCAAGTGAAACTAACCCCTCACACATCAGTGCTCATAACCACAAGTCATATCCTACACCACTTACCCTCAACACCAACGCTTACGTTCCTTACTTGCGTAACTCTGATTATACATGTAATCCATTCCACCATTATAATTATCTACATAGTTATAATCAAACAAATAAATCTGATACTTTCATTGCATTTAATAACCATTACGATTGTAGATCTTCTATGTATACTTACTTGTTTAATTAATGTTATTCTCTCAAAAACTGTAAAATTCACCCTCCATAACACAGGGTCATCCCTAGCATGGAGGGTGAAATATCACAAAAACCATATGTACCCTTCTAAGTCTTGTATTAATAAAATAAATAAATAAATAAATAAATAAATAAAATGCTTTTCTAAAAACCATTTTGCATTTTGCATTTTCAAATGGAAAAGTTTTGTCCCATTTCCATTTTGCATTTCAAATGGTTTTGGGTACCCATTTTGCACATCTCTGGTCACTAGTAAGGTGTCATATCGAGTATAATTCCACAGTTTTGTCTCCAAATTCATTTACACTGCATTTAAAGAATCCAAAATAAATGCTTAAGATATGTAAATTTTGGAGTAGGTATTCTTAGAGAATGTCAAACTTACCACCTAGGCTAAGTACTTTACTCATTAAATTTATTCAAATTACCGAAACGAAGAATTATATCGAAAAACGTCGCAGTATTACGCGCCTACGACACGAATCCAAAATTAGGGAAACATATACTCCGATGTTGTAGATATATTTCTTTCAACGATGTTGCATTATAAGTTGGCTTTAATACGTTTTGTGCCTTCAAATAGACCTGATTTATTTAATGACATGGTTTAACTCTGGATGTGCAAGTTGTTCGATGTTTGATAGAATGAAAAAAAATCTCGTTTAAGTTTATGAATATATTGTTATAAAATATGTAATATATATATATATCACGGGAGTACAAAGATAAATAAATAAAAATGTTAACTAATTGTTCTCCTTTATTTAATTTCTTTAATAATGTAACTACAAAGTAACCTGAAATGAATTTATTGTACCTAATGATACTTTTGATATATAGTTATATTTTATTTTGGCATTAATATGTCATATTATGTTTTATTCAACTCATATGATGTCTATAAAAGACCTACGGGTGTTCAATAAATAAGTAAATTAAATTAAATTTTAAAAAGCGTATTAACCTATTCAGTGCAATGGAAAACCACAGCGATTTTTTCTGTTGGTGAAAAAAAGAATCCGTAAGGATATAAGGCTTATTTGAGAAGATTGGGACTAGAAAACATAGTTAAAAGACGAAAAACTAAAAATCAATATAAAAAAACCTTATTTATAGTTGGAAATCACAAGTTATTCCGTTACAAGTCTATGAATTGCTTTCATTATTATTACAAAGGGTTCATTTTCAAATATTTTGTGAGTAAGTGTAAAATAAAAATTAAAGTATTTGAGGGTGATTATAAAAGCTGATAAATCTTAATAATTCATCGGGATGATAAGAAGTTCTATCTTTCGTATAAATTTTAGAATGAATCCAAGAAATACCATAAAAGATGCAAATTCGCACAGTTAAGATAATTTATTCCATTCCTATAGATGCGGTACCTGATACGAATAAGTAATGAGGGCTTAGAAGCCAATTTTGTGCAATTCATTTCATTTGGGATGTTGTGAAAATTTAGTAAAAACCTCAAATTTTGCCATTATAAAAGATGTTTTTTTAGCGTACGTGTTAAATGAATTTAGACTTGAACTCAGACAGGCATACGATACAGGGGAATAGAAATCTGTTGTAAAATACATGCTTAACTAAACTCTAGAAGGAAAAAGGTCACTGGGAAGATTGCAGCAAAAATGTGAGAAGATGACAAGGTTTTAAATGACAGGTCCTGACACAAACCAGGAACCTCTGGTAAGGGTAGGAAGGAAACCCTTATCTGTAACTTATACCCCAGCAATGGGAAGAACAATGCTAAAAAAGATGAAATCAAAGGGCAGCAACCTATCTGTGTGTATCCAACCACGTTTTCAGTGGGTACTGCTACCCCCTTGACCTCACGAAGGCTCAAAACAAAATTGAGTGATTTTGCCCAGAGATGTCTCACAACATGTGACTTGACTCGAAAACGTTGAATTGAGCTCGCTCTGACCGAATCGCAAAACGCATTTACAGACATGGTTAAAACCATTAGTGTCACACCTGCCCCGATGATCAACACAACGCTGTCCGAACATTGCTGATTCAAGAAGCAGCAGGAAGTATAACATAGCTTATAACCTCAAAAGTAAAAACACTGAACTCTCGGTTGCTATCAAAGACTTTTTTTCTACCACCTACCTTGTACCTTCTACGAATTTGTTTGTATTCAAAATATCACAATGCAAACCGCATATTGTTTTAAATAAAATTACTATTGTGTAGATAATTTGTTTTTTTAAAATGCTCAAGTTTTAAAAAAAAATTGTCAAACGTTATACAATTTTCGAAACTTTTTTGAGGTTGTTTTTTTTTATGGCAGCTAGTGTTCAATTCTTTCCTTTCATTTCAAACAAACCATCCAAATGAATAGCGCATATTACAACTCTTTTTGTTGTTTATATTGTACATGTTTTCATTTCATTATATTTTTTAATGTTTTTCTAAAAACACGATTTTTATGAAAAATGGAAAAGGAAAATGATTGTTTTTTTTCCTATCATCTGATCAAACACTTAACTTATAAAATAAATATTCTTTTCAAAATCTAAAAGCGGGTAAAAAAAAAATTAAATAAAAAAGCAAAGAAAATTAAAATTAATTCAGAATAAAAATAGTTTACTCGTATATCACGTAATTTGGGTGTTTTACTACTTACATTAGGCAGGAAATCTAGATGCGATCTTGAATGCCGCAATCTCGGATGATGCTGCCATCTCAGGTCGTCTGCAAGAACACAAAGAGTCATTAGAGTATATAGGTGACAATACACACACGGGCAGAACGAATACACACACACCTCTAGAGCCCCTGCAATAGGAGAGCTAATCGAAAATCAATACTTGTATTCAATTATTCACACAAGTTGATTAGAAAAGTACGGACACATCGCAGGTAATAAAGAGTACAGAGCGTTCAGAGATATCGATGGAGTGAAATGGTGCGACCACTGAAGAGATATAACGATAGAAATGTATTGTGGGATTGTCTGTGTGCCCATATTACGCTGTGGTGAAATTGATCGTCATTTTTTTTAATAATGGAAATTGTTTCTTGAGGAACAAATAATCAATTTCTTTAGCACTTTTGTAGCCTAGGAGTCTTTGGGTCATAGGTACAAATATAGTTACTTCGATCACTTTTCAACTTTGAAACTAAACAAATATTTTATAAAATATTTGTGTAAAAAAGGTATATATGTATTTATTACAGTCATATTTATTACGGTTCCATGATAACTCAACACAGTGACAATTCAACACACTTTTAAAAAGTGATATAAAGTCATTAGAAACGATGAAAAATTTTTTTTTTTAACCTAACCTAACCTACTTAACCCAGTAAATAAAGTTTTTGTTTCATCACTGACTTTATATAACTTTTTAAAGATGTGATGAATTATCATTGTTAGGTTCGGTTAGGTTAATTTTTTTTTCATCGTTTTTAATGACTTTATGTCACATTTTAAAAGTGTGTTAAATAGTCACTGTTGAGTTAGCATGGAACCATATATATTATAAATCTGTCAATATTTAGTATTTTATGTTAGTTTTAATATTCTCCTGGCGAAGTGAGGTTTTTCCGAAACCGGTTGAGTATAATATAAATTAAAGTGATCAATAATAAATGTATGTGTTTATATTGTAGACAATTATAATCGTTGAGTAATTTATAAAATGTATTTATTCACATTTTTATGTGTCTGAAAATATATTAAAAAAAACAACTTCACAAGTCAAGTAATTTGACACTTATTTTCGAAGCATTATTTTATCCATGTTGCTCGAAAAGAAGGCCTAGAAAATTGATATTAACGTGGGATTTTTTAAAATTATTTCTGATGAAAGTATTACTAAAATCTCAGATATTACTAGAGGATTCCCTCGGGAAGTTACTTATTAATTGCCAAGAATAATAAAATCTGATGCTTACCGCTATTTTTACAGTTTTTTATAAAATTTTCTAACCGTTTTACATTAAAAAAAATTATGGTAAGATAATATTTTTATTAATCTTAAATATGCATACCTTACATTCGTAGGTATCGATATACAAAATATTATTGTTTTGAAACCCCCCATTGTGTCGCCTTAAACAGAAGTGTATAATTTCTAAGTACCGATCATGCAGATATCCGTGATAATCAAAGTGACCCCCGGATTCAAAAGTCGCCCCATATTACGGTACATAATACGGGGACACAGTTTTCTTTCCAATAGGTGTAGTTCACAATTCTAGGCATTATCTGTAGAGTGGTTGTGACAATATGAATCGAATTGAAATAACAGGATTAGAAGACTACTTTGAGGCAGTTTGTATTAACGACATTTCCCTTGTGAAACAATCCATACACATTTTATACATATAAAATCACTCAAATCAACTTGACTAATACAAGCAAATAAAAATAATATTGTGATTAAAGCACTCTAAGGAGGGGTTGTTTCGGAGAATTTGAACAATTCGTCAAATTTCAACGTTCATTTTCGGGTTCTGTGAAAGTCCTATTCAAGTTCTGTTATTTTATCATTATAGGCAAGTTACTTGACAGAACTGAAATAAAAACAGATCTTTAAAAAATCTTTCACGGAACTTGAAAATGAACTTTGAAATTTGATGAATTGTTCAAATTCTCCGAAACAACCCGTCCTAACAGTATTCAATCGTAAGTTTAAGACTGAACGAAGAATAACATTCTATAAATTTAATTTGATATTTGTTTATTGTAATTGACGTATGTCTAAATGTATGAAAGAGATAGCATGATTATGTCGACTTATATGAATGGAAATATCTGCTTTAGTTTCATATATTTTTACCAGGAAGCTCATTATGTTAACTTGGGACAGTAGTGCGACAGTAAGTGGTAGTGCAGAGTACCTACCCTCTGTATTTTTTGAATATCCATCATTATAATACTTGGAGTCTCACTAAATCTCTACCAGAGGTAAAACAGTACTACAAGAGGAACCAGTCCACAACAAATTGGTGCAGTTAAGACCACCGCATTTATAAACTAATATAATGTACTTTATAAATCGGCTGCATGATACTGATCTTTTCTTATGAAAAAATTTATAAAAAAAGGATTTAAAGAATTAATTTGTAAAATTCGTGCTTTATTGAAAATTTGTAATGAAAAACTATTAATTCTTTCGTTAAAGGCCTGCAGTCAACAAATAATTTGACCAGATTTTTAAAGTTTTGTAGTAGTAGTTTAAGTTGTAATACTTTATAATGTTGTCAGATTCACAAACGATTTGTAAGGAGAGAGCTTCTGAATTAAAAAGGCCCTGTTGTGTTATTCAATATAAAAAGGCCATCAGTCAGAAGTTTCATGTGGCCGCAATATTATTTAATTTTCCTTGGAAATTCTCACGATCGAGACAAAAATAAAGTATTTTAAACACTAATAAAGCACTAATATTTGTCAAATGACAAAAATATTTCATAAGGTGATTAGCACGGTAATATCGCTACATTATAGATGAAACCAGAAGTACTTACAATAGTATATGAATGACATAAAAAGCGTAGATATTTTCGGGTTCCATGATAACTCAACACAGTGACAATTCAACACACCTTTAAAAAGTGATATAAAGTCATTAGAAACGATGAAAAAAAAAATTAAACCTAATCTAACTTAACCTACTTAACCCAGTTAGTAAAGTTTTTGTTTCATCACTTTCCATGACTTTATATAACTTTTTAAAAATGTGATAAATTATCATTTTGATGATTTACCCGGTCACCATATTTTCGGAATCGTACTGCGTCGTCTACGTAAAACTGTATGTGCAGGATAGTATAACTTCTAGCCGCAACGCAAAGCAAAAACGGTTGTGACGAAAAAAGCACAACAGGAACTTTCATAATATGGCGATCTCGGTCGGAAACTCCAACCGCCTTCTGTCCAGCCAAGGGGTGGATTTGCGGGGGATTGGGGGAGTTGTGGTAGTTGGGGATTTTAAGGGGGAGTTGGAGGCAGAGAGGGCTCAGACCACCAGGGAACCAGGAAAGTCACCTAATATCAGGAAATTGGATAAGCCGAATTTCAAGTTCTCCGTTATTAGATCGTGGATTTTCGCAGTGGAGGGAATTTGATTTCGTGCATACGTTCAACAATAGTTATTAAATAAAAGTAGGTATTTACGTGATTGAAAATATTAAATCGGAATATTGCTGCTGCCTAAATTAATATTTTGTAATATTTATATATATACGTTGCAATTCTGTTTTTACATTTTTTATGTTTCATTCAAGTTTTAAACAATTCCCTGCGAAGGGTGACAACTCTCTAATATCGCTTCTTCCCCTCCTTGCCAGTACAGAAGAAAGAACGCTTTAACATAAAAATAAATATCTTTATAAAAGTTTAGTTTTATTTTTACTGAGCAAATCGAACCCATAACCCTCCTAAGAATGAAAAAGTATTGAATCACAAATTTTCTTTTTCCCGGTAATGGCGTATTGCTATTTCTCAAATAACTCTTCCGAAAGAAAAGAAAATATTTATCAACATTTGATATTTAGACCTCTCTTACTCCGGACAAAAATTAAATCAAATAGAATTAATTATTAAATAAATCAAACTAAGGCAAATTTTTTGCGTCTGACAGTTGATACGCGAATGTATTTTGATTAACAACATACTAGATTGGCCCTAATTGAACCCTGAAACCTGGAATTTTACAAACTAAAAAACCAAAACTAACTAACTAACCAAACTTTTTTCTAAACTTATCTTATAAAGACTTCCATTTCGGAAAATTCTGGGAATGAGGTACTTACCTTAACTGTTTCCGGGATTTGACAGTAACATGCAAATGTGGTGTTTTACGTAAAATAATCAAATTCTTTACCCATATCAAGCAAACGCTGACACAGTTCAACAGAAAACAGTCCATCTGATATATTTAGTTCGATACAGCATAGTTTATGAATGTCGATCTTGTGTATTCTACGGGTTCTATCATAATACTATTCTAGTAGAGATTTTGCACAAAGCATTGGATGATCCAAATATGAATCTGGTAGTCCGAAAGCACCACTGGGAAACGAAATTGGATTGAATACTGTGGATCACTGAGCAATAATTCAAATACGTGACTGAAAACGAATTAATGGATTCTTTGAAGTTTTGGCGAACTTGAAGAATAGGGACAATCAAAAAGAGCAAAAAATATATTTACGTGAACCGATCGCGAATTAATGCGATATTTTTCAGTGCTACGAAAAATCATTTTTGATTGAATATGCTTGTTTTGAGGAGTTTCCAAAGTTTAAAATGCTTGGAAAAGTTTGGAAGCTTAAGAGGAACGGCTTTTTTCATACAAAACTTAATTTGGGATTTGAGGCCAAAATACTCAAACAAACTGAATACATTTTATTTAAAATCAAAAGGTGTGGGCAAATATTTAGTACGGATGCTATGATTATTTTCTTTATTTGTATTTCAAATTATAAAATGTATGCTTATCAAAGAAATTGATTTTTCCTGATTTCTCAGCGAATTTTTTCTCTTTTTCTGAATCAATTTCTCTACCTACTGTGTATGTAAATGGGATGAATGAAGCTGGGTGTAACTGGAGAGCTAGTCTATTTACTAATACTTAAATTTTTTTTTTTTTTCGAAGGAATCAAACACTTTGGGGTGTGACATTATATATTAATTAAAAAAAACACACTTTGTAATACACCACTTTTTATTTGAATCAATAATGACAGCCAACCGGGTTTTGCTTATCTCAAGCCATGATGAAGCTTATTGCAAAGGGTGTTTTTTCAATTATTAAATAATTTATTTTTGAATAACGTAACGAGTAAAACCTCAAATTTAAATATTTAATTATTGAAGATAATATAAGCGAAATATTTTTTTTTTTTATTGTACAACAGAACATTTGTTCCAGTTACAGTACAATTTTACAAACAGTATAATTTTACATCATATCAGCATTTGGGTAAGTGACTCTTCAATAATTGTTTTAGGTCGTTTAAAGAACAGTCATTTACATCCAAATTCTTTGCTAGTTCGTTCAACAGCACCACTCCCCTCGTCATGCTATGCTTTGCCAGGACGTCGGTTTTGCCTTTTGGTACTCTAAATAAGTCATGGTATCGACTTCGGCTGTAGTGGTCTGGTACATATAAATCATAGCATCCCAAGAAGAATGGGCTATCAATAAAATTGTTCCAAATTTTGAAAGATATAGTGGCTAGGCTTGCTTTCCGCCTAGTTTCCAGACTCATAGAATTGGTTTCCTCAAGTAAGTCGATATGGTGCATGAATTGAATATAATATACGAAAATTTGAAACAGAAAAAGAAACGGTCGAATTTAGGACTAGAACTCAGGACCTTCACCTTGCCGGAGCGCTGCTCTACCAACTGAGCTAATCCGACCTTATTTCCTTCGGTTATGAAAATAAAAATAGAATATATTTATCCAAGTCGCTGTCTAGATTCCATTTAGTTCGAGAAGAATCTTGAAATCATTCATAAAGATAGAAGCCAATAAAATATGCGTTAAGATGATAAAAATAATGTTGGTAGTTCTTATTCGAAGTAGGATACATTTAAATATGATGGGATGGATTACATTAAATGGTATAAAAT
This sequence comes from Hesperophylax consimilis, assembly GCF_061612785.1. NCBI lineage: Eukaryota > Metazoa > Arthropoda > Insecta > Trichoptera > Limnephilidae > Hesperophylax > Hesperophylax consimilis. The sequence goes on from NC_142850.1 coordinate 32,905,361, forward strand.
TTACATTCACAAATGTGAATCAATATATATATTTTTTATTATTTTGTTATAACCAGGGTAGCAGCTATCAGCAGAGGTAGCATGATCATAAGCGGGTAGTTTCTTCATACACTCACTACAGTGGCGATGTAAGGAAGCAGAAATATTCAATTTCCTGAGGGTGTGAGGGGCGCAGACTGGGGTCAGTTTACATTATTGGTTACGTGATTCCGCCGAGGGTCTCTTTACACGCCCGGGAAGTGAGTCGTTTTCCTCGAATAAAACTGCCGCAAGATGAAGTCCAGAGAATGCAATTACGGTGGCTTTTTAAAAAAATACAGACTTGTTAACTTGAAAAAGAAACCGCTAACTTGAACGTGTATCATTATCTCCATTTCACGTAATAGACGAACCCTTAAGTGTCTGAATGATGCTTCAACTTTTCAACTATAACGTTTTCAAAGCGCACTTGAGCAAAATTTAAAATAATACGATTGAAATTATTAATAAATACTATCAGTAAATTAATACTTAGGTAAGTGGAAAATATTATGTTAAAGAAAGTCGCAGTAATCAAAACTGTTTTTAGGATCACATACGACTTTAAAACATCAAAATATTTCATAAAAAATGGTAATAAATATAATTTCCATTCGGTTACATAAACTTGTACACATTCGTAACATTTATTTATGTATTCATCTTAAGGCGATGCCATACGTAGTAATGCAAAATCATGTGTTTTTGGTTTGAAAATTTGGTCGCCTAGAAATGTTTCAGATGCTTTAATTAAATACTGCGAGGAGAATACATCTTGGCCTTTGAAATAATCGATATTTTTTAGGTAAGTCTTTTTATAAGCCCAGAAAAAAATTATGTATAAGGCCTATGAAAACTGCTTTAAAGTTCAAAATCTCCTACTTACGAACCCATTTTCGGTTATGATTTTATTGTATAATGTAGCAAATTAAGTTATTTATAAAATGATCGAAAAAAAATTAAATATTTATGCCTGAACATCCACAAAATAAAAAAAGGCACGTTTTTTCCATGTTTTTTTCTTGCATAAATCAAAACAGGCGGATGGTGTTAAGCGGGAATTTAAACCTTATCGCCATCTAGATTGGGGTTGTTATTGATAGCGGCTCTATTTAAAATATTACACGACGTAGTTCATCGCCTTAAGTTATATCAGATGATTGTTTTATTTTTGTTCTGTGTGTTCTGATTTACGTAAGTACAAGCTAAATAATACAGTTCTTTAATAATTGCAAAATTCACTTTGTGGCGTCATTTTAATTGAAATGAAATAAAACGTGTTACAAAACAATTTGTTGTAAAATGCACTTAAAGTTTGACCGTTTTTTTAACCTTACGAAACTTGCAGAGGAAGCTTTTGAATCCATTATTTGAAATGTCTGCTTTAGTATCGCGCTACCAACAATCTTTTTTTTATCACTTTGGCGATTCACAAATCTCGGAGTCTTTTCACGTCCCCATGTCGGCCAAAAGCTGCACAAAACCGACCTCTTACTTCTTCTGTAGAGAAATGCCAGCGCCGCCCAAACCGAGAGGTTGAATAAATGAATAGGACCCAAATAGAAAATAGAGAATACAAAACGCTACCCGTTCGGTAGCAGGAAGAAAACACACAATAAATCTGCGGATTCATCCTAAAACGATGGAAAAATTGTGGTTCTTTTTTAACGCCGCAGCTTTATTGTATTCAAAAAATAAAGGACTAACGCTTAAAGTTTTGTTCTCTCCCCTTTTCTAATAAATAACAAAATTTAAATGGAGGTTTCAGCGTATTACTAAAGCTCCTGTATCAGTTTAATAAAAAAACATCATAATGGGGAAGATAGATAGTTCAGAAGACTATGGCAAGACAAGGGATCCTGGATTTGATTCCTAGTTGTGACCGTTATCTTTTTATGTGTCTGTGTCTTGTACTGTTTTATGTTTCGTTAAGATTTATTAATATTATCTTCTTCTTCAATGATAGACTTTGTAGTTTCCGGCAGCGAATTATAATATCACTTCATTACTGTTTTGCGTATTTGTCCTTTTTGTCTGGTTTTATTGTACGTCCTTGTGAATGTTCTTGTTGTAAACGACATTGTTTGAAAAGACTTACGTTAAAAGGTTATTTATTATTTAATGTATAAATATCATCGGGTCCAAGGTCAGCTTTACAGCCTATTTAGTTCCGTTAACATTTTATTTACTTGAAAATCTATGTCACGTAAACAATAAAAACAACATAGGTCAAAAATGAAGGTTAATTAGTGGCTTTGATAAATGAAACCGCAAAAGAGTCCCAACTCCTCCCAACCGTCTTGAGTCAGTGAGACTATGGCATCCCCAATTGGGGTATTTTGTGAGGCTGAAGGTAGTGGGGAGGGGAAGGAGATGGAGAAGAGAAAAGTGGGGTAGTACCTGGCTATTCAGATCTGGTCACCAAACACGGCTAAAGTCATTTCAAGCAACGTTGAACGCAAACGCTGAATGGTGGCCTTACACGGGGAAATACTGAGAGTATCTTTCACTCTAGAACGGACAGCAATAATAATAATAACATAACGTTTATATAGCGCAGTATACTTTATATTATTTTTAAATGAATAAAATGTGAAATAACGAAAATTAATCACATAAAATTTTACTTGCGCACGCCGGGATTTGAACCCTTTGGATTGCTAGTCGAGAATCTTACCCTTCAACCACGGAGGCCGTCATAGTAGTAGTAGGGGATTTTCAGGAATTGTCAGGTACTATTCGTACCCTGAGAATGTTTGTCTCGAAAATTTTTAACTTTGAAGTATCATAAGTCGTACAAATAAATTCATGTATTTCAGCAAATTAAAATAGCTTATCTATTATTCTTGATATAATGTGTAACTTAGTAGGTAACGTTTAATTTTTACGACAGATAGAATATCTAACGTTGTCTGTTAGAAATTAATAATACACCTAATTTTTTGGAGAAAATAATGTATTCGTGATTTTTGTTCATTTACGATTTATGCTAATTACTGAAAAACATCGTGAGGCATAATATGAGGGTATATTATTAACGGTTTATACGTCACCACTAAAATAATCCTACTTAAAAGCTCGTGTACCCGGTGAACCAAAAAAAAGTCATGCCAAACGGGATGTGCGAAAATAACATGTAAAAAATACTGTGAGCATTTGAAAAATACCGTCAGAGCACACATTTCGATTATAATTTAATCAAAAGCTTTTTTGATAACGTCAGTGGGTTGAAGTGTAATTATTTAATAATTTGTTTAGCTCTGATAAATTTATCATCGTAGAGGGTAGGCCTATTTTTTCCAAAATGAAACACTGGAAAAAGGACATTAATATTTTTTAAAACTATACAACTTTTATTTATTTTTTTAAATTTATTTTTAGTTGGCCAATTTGCACAAAAATAAATAATTACCTGTTATACCGCATACAAATATGAGCCCTGTTTCAGTGGATCTATGGTTAATAGAACTTTGGTAAAATTCTGCTATCGCATTGAGAAAAATCGAGACGGTAGAATCTTGGTACGGAGTCTGCAATGAAAATTATTCAAATAATTAAAATGGTCTTCAAGAAATCTCGAGTTCTTCAGTCCCGTATATTGTGGCACGCATTGAATCGAAAATTGCAAAGATCCTGAATCTATACATTGTGATCAATTCTACAGTCTCTAAAGGATGCAAAGTCTCTTTTTGCACTGTTCGCCAGCGCTGTGACGTAACAAAATTTTTGCCTATTTAGATCTAGCGAAAAGATTAAATAGTTACACTTTATGCTGGTAAGTGCGCCTGCTTGCAAAATAAATCCCATCTTGCTTAACCTGTAGTAAGGAAAAGATGGGGAAAAAATCTTGAAAAGTGAATTTGTGACTTTGAAGTGGGAGGAAACGAGATTTTGGGGCTCTTCCGGGGAGGACGTGCACCGGCGCCACTGGCGGAGAAACGGGGAACTAACTTAAGGAAACTTCACGGCTATATCGCGGAATGCTTAGTGGTGAGCTCAAAGGAAAAAGAAAAACATTTATACTGCGAAGTTGCCGTAGGAAAAACAAAGTGAGAAAATTTCATAAATTAATTCTTGCTCGTTGATAAATTATGTAGAATAACTGGAAAGAATGGAAACTGAACACAACGTTATTCTCTCCCTGTCAGCCATTTAGTTTTGATGAAAAGCTCATGTTTTACAACACGCCGTAGTGAAATACCGTAAGTCGACCACACAAACTACAAAATAGCTTTTATAATGTACGCTTCCAAAAAAAGGGATCTTTACTTGTTTGTTTATTGATCTCCCAGCCATTAAAACTGTGTACAAAATATGAGTAGTGTGTTGTTGTAAGCGAGGTGAAAAAAACTTCAAGGATTATATTCGACGTTGAATAAACAATGTATTATCAAATTATACAAAACATCCAGATTGCAAAAGAATGAAAATGAAACAAAATTGGGGAAGTGTTTCATTGTAAGATTTTTTCATCTTAAAAACTTAGACTACAGGCAAGCTGAATGCTCTGAACACTAAATACATAATGCGCACGACAAATACATACTGTGACTGTACAATTGTGAGCTTATTATTATCCAAAGAATTTGATTCGGCTAAAGAGCTTCCCCATGCGGAAGCACAAAGCTCTCTAATCCCCGAAGTCATACTCCATAAATAATATAAGTTTCTGAAAGTCCGAGGAATAATCAAGCCTAGAAGGCCATAAAAGCTGCCGAGTCTTGAATTATCGTCGGGATCAGAAATATAACTGTACAACTCTAAGATGTCTGGAAAATATCAAGTTAAATTCCTACTTTATAGTAAGATATTACTATTTTATATAAATGTGTTATATTTTAACTTCGTACTTAATAAATTTTTGGAGAAAGAAAATAAGTTTAAGGAAAGCAACAGTAAGAACTAATTGTGAGATACGAATATATAATTGGAGGTTTTAGTAATGTATTGTGAAAATGGTGTATTAAGTTAAATTTGAGGAAGATAAACAGATACAAAAATATTTAACTGGCTGAAACTATATATTGATGCAAAAATTACACACATTCATTTTTACTGTTTTCACTGTTCTTATCGTTTATTTTTCTTTTCTTTTTGTTTACATTGTAGTGCCTAAGAGTACCTTTGTACAATTATATTATAATTGTACAAATATATCATAATTAATTATATATGAACAGTTAATATAATTAATTAAAATATATCATATAATTAATTATATACTCGTATGTGTACAATTTTATATTATTTACATATATAGATAATTAATGAAACTTCAATGGTTTATCACATATTCATTTTACAATGTAATTAAATATTTTATAAACATTGATGTATTATATTTAGATGAGACATGAAGCGAAAAAAATAGTTTCCGCTTTTTTACATCCAACTGGCCTCCAACTCTCCCAACGCTCTAACTAAAACTACCAAATCTGGTATACGCGCACCGCTTATCTCGTTCTAATAGTGGAACAAGTTTCGACTAGATATAGCGCCTCTAAAATGAAATGCAACAATACATATTGTTGCATATCTTAAATCAAAAAGTAATCAATGCAATCAATACATTAATCAACATTCAATCAGATGCAATTATCTATAATGGTGACCGGATAAATCATCACAATGATAATTCATCACATCTTTAAAAAGTTATATAAATTCATGGAAAGTGATGAAACAAAAACTTTATTAACTGGGTTAACTAGGTTAGGTTAGGATAAAAAAAAAATCTGAATTGTCACTGGGTTGAGTTATCATGGAACCATCTATAATACATCGATAAATGGCTGAAAAATAACAAACTGCAATAAAAAAATGGTCGATAGATAAACTATTATTCTATATTCCACACAACGTGAAACTAAATCAAATTCATTTGTCTGAATATTTGGAATAAATAAATTTATTTTGCTTCAAGTAAGCATTTAGCTTTTAAATCGAATGAAATCTGAGTACGCCTTTTTTAATTCCAGCCTTGTTCTCCGTAATGCCATAAAGAACGGACGTTGGAGGAGATTTACGATGGTCAAACGACTGGACCATTTCGTTGAAACATGCCTCAGTAATCAGTCTGAGAGACTTAATGGCTGAGGTACCTTCTCTATTATCTGCGTACCATGACGGGTAGCATTCTAATTCGTTTTCTATCTGAATGCCACGTGCACTGACATTCAGGAAAATTATAGTTTTTGACTTTTAGAACCCGAAGCCTTGAAAAGTTCACAATGGAGTTCTCATACCAACCCTGATGTAAGTCTCAGTGGTTGTATATCATTTTAAATAAAACTGAAGAACTTCGAACGGCAACATACAAACCAGTAAAATTAATTATCTGTTTAGGGCTCGGTAGTAGAGGTTCAAATATGATTAGAAGGGAGATATGTCAATACAAATGTTAGAGGGAGCGCGCTAATATAAAAAAAACAATTAAGCGAAAATATTTAATAAAACACGACTCGTTTGAGCAAAAATCTCTCGACAAATGCTTGAGAAAACAAATGTTGCATTTAAAGATGTACTGTGAGTTTTTGCACGCCTATAACATAATAAATAACATATACATATATATTTTATTATTTTTGTTTCATGCTACTTTACATGAGTGGTAGAAAATATAATTTCTACATAGGTATTTTGATGTCAAACATATAAGTATCACATACAAAACAATTAAAAAATAGGTTAAGTAGAAAAAACAGGAGAAAACAAATATAAACAAACAAGGATACATTAATTCCAAACAATCTGTAATTATACCAATATTTAAAACCGGCAATCCGGAAGAACCAACAAATTACCGCCCTATTTCTTTACTATCAAACATTGCAAAAATATTTGAAAAAATTGCCAAAAAAAGAATAACTCAGTTCATAAAGATTAATAATATAATTCACGAAAATCAGTTTGGATTCATGGAAAACAAAAGCACAAAAGACGCCATTGCTAAATTATCTAGTACCATACAAGACGCTTTAGACAAATCATTAAAATGTGTTGGTATTTTTGTTGATCTCCAAAAAGCCTTCGACAGCATATCTCATGTCAAACTAATACAAAAATTAAAGATCGTAGGTTTTAATGACACAGCATTAAGTTGGCTAAAAAGTTATCTTCACCAAAGAACACAAGTTGTAAAAATTAATCACGCATCTAGTCTACCACTCACAAGTGATTTTGGGATACCACAAGGTACTGTTTTGGGTCCTTTACTTTTTATCATGTACGTAAACGATATTTTCAAACAAAACCTCAGTGGAACAGTTATATCTTACGCAGATGATACAATTATCATAATTAAGGGTAATGACTGGAAAATTGTAAATGAAAATGCAAATAATGACATCCAAATCCTAAAAAACTGGTTCGATACAAATCTACTTACAATTAACGCAAAAAAAACAGTTTATATACCATTCACAATAAATAAATTCAAAACTAACCCCAACATTCATATAATAATACACAACAAAAAATGTAACAAAGATGTTTGTAATGAATCATGTACCATACTAAACCAAACAACTGAAATAAAATACCTCGGTGTAATTGTAGACCAACATATGAAATGGAACAGACACATATGTGAACTTGTTAAACGCATTAGAAAATGTATCTATATATTCATTAGATTAAGAAATGTTCTCAAGATAAACAACCTGAAAAAAGTCTATTACTCACTAGTCCAATCATTACTTCAGTATGGAATCATTGGGTGGGGAGGTGCATATGAAAAATTTTTAAGCTCTGTTAAAGTGGTACAAAAACTAATTATCAAAGTAATTTTGAAAAAAAAACAAACTTTCTCTTCAGCATCATTGTTCAAAATTTTCGAAGTACCAAAAATTGAAGACCTCTATAAAAAAGATGCAATATTACAAATATATAAAGAAACTGTAGTAAAAAAACTTAAATTTAACTCATCCTTAAGGCATAATTTTAACATCCAAATTCCTCTATTTTCAACACAACAATGCACAATAACTACATTTACAAAGGCATAATATATTTTAATAGTCTTCCCGAAGAAGTGAAAAAAATACCAGATTTTATTTTATTCAAAAAGAAGGTCAAATTTATCTTTAAAAAAAATTAATATCACCTATCAAATGTTATAACTTCAATTCATGTTTCAACCAAAATTAACGTCACAATCCTCTTTTAAGTTTATATTTATTGTACTGTAATAATGTTAATTACTGATATAAACATGAAATAATTGTCAAATAACTCCTACGCCAAGCTCAAGAGCTAGCACTCTTCATTGGAGTAGAAATTCAACAACATATGTTTTACACTATTACTTATTTTTAACTTATTTTATGTACAATGTAACAATGTTATAAGTTAAACAATAAAAAATAAAAAAAAAGGATATATAAGCCAGCTATTTACAGATTTATTTGCTTGTCCAATCACACATAGTTAAAAATAAATTATGGATGATAATTATTAGTGGGAAAATAACAGGAGAGAAAGACAAAACAAAACGTGGCTAGAAAATTACGTATTTTAATTTTTAATTTATTAAAAAATATTATTTTAAAGCAATGTCGAATTATTTATCACTTTAAAAAATAGGTAATTGTCTTAATACGTGATGAATTACCATTATATGATAATGATGACGAGTTATAGTAATAATAATATTTGGATGGTTTATATAGCGCCGTTTTTGTGCAATATCACATCAAGAGCGCTGTACAAATATATAAAACTAAGATGATCTATGTTATTACTAACTATATATGGAGATAATATACAGTACTATACTTACCTGGTAGGTTACTTGAGATTAACACTTAATTAAGATTAGCTAATTGTTTATTAGCGAAATTTAGATAAAGGATTTAGAACATAGTTGGAAAATTGAACATAACTGGACTTTCTCTCTATCTTTTTAGATACAGGATTTAGGATATAATTGGACTTTCGGTATTTATTTTAATAATATATATTTATGTTCTTTAATGAGCGTGTTTAGGAAAGGAAAATTTTATGCTGGGCGGTAATACAGTACAAGGTTTTGATCAGAATTCACTTTTTTAAATGTGATTCATCCCTGGATATATAAGACAGATTTCGAATAATGTAAATGCAAGAAAAGTGGGATTAGGATGTATTATTTGTATTACCAAGAATGCTACTCTCAGAAATGGTAAATTTAATTTAATGGTATGACAGCATTTGAAGTTAACCTGCATTTGAATGCTGAAAGATTAGTATATGAAAGAAAGCGAAGGCATTACGTTTGAACTCAAAAGTTAGCAAGTCCAGGAAAATACCGTCAAACTCCCGCGCTAAAGGATCTCGCGAAAGGATCATAATAAATTATATCATTTCCTTCCTTTTCAATTAAACTACGCGGCCCAAGTTATTCAGGGAAATCTCTCTTTAGTAATTAAGTACGGATGTGATCACTTTTCTGGCGCTTACAGACTGCATTGTGACTATTTTTAATTGGAAAACTTAATTTTGTGCCAGCGGAGTCCGGCTTAAATACACTTCGATTGGAACTGTGTCGGAGTGCTGAAGCAATAAAATTTATAGAGTATTGGACGCGAGCTGCCGCGATATTGTTGGCTGCTGGCTGTTTTAAAGAGCTTCGCGTTTAAGTTAAAACCTTACAAAAATTACTCCATTTTTGTATCCAGTTTTTGTGAAAGCTTGTTTTGAATTTCTGTTTTAATTATCGGTGAGCATTCTGTTGATGTTGTTGGAAGTCGTACCAATTTAAATGTTATTAAATGCACTTAATTTATTTCACGTTTGACTTTGTCTTATTTATAATTTGGAAACAGTAAATTCTTAGTCATTTCTATTTCCATAACTTGTTCCTTGTGGGCAACATTGAGGTGATTTTGAGATTTTGTGAGGAAAAAAACGACACTATATAAATTATAAAATTATTATTGACGTATAGGTCTATGTATACACTTCAATAGTAGGAAATAGAACGCATTTTGTACATATCTTGTCTTGTTGTCAACGCGCGCCCAAAATTTTATATACGGTTGGCATTTGACATATGAGAACGGGTCTTTTCTACGGTATGTTATTGAGTTCTATAGTTCGGCTGTGGAACGATCTGCCGCCCTTTGTGTTTTCTCCCTCGTATAACGTTCACTCCTTTCTCTCCTCAAAATGATCCTCCACACAGCATCCTCAAATATGAAATAGGCCCTTGAGAAAGCACAAAAAAACTCAAAAGCTTAGTTTTGCTGTTCTATTTCTTTGAAGTAGTGCCAAAAACTCTTGGATACCATTTTTTTTTAGTTTTGGCAATTTTTTGCATTAATTTATAGACGTAGATTTCAATAGCATTCGTGGTTACAAAATCGTGATTTTTTTGTCAATTTATATCTTATTCTACTTATTATTTAAGAATAATTCATTTAACTACATTTTTGACCAGTCGATGGCTGAGTTGACATCGCGCTTGGGTTGCACTCAGGCGTAGTGTGTTCAATTCATCGGCTTGCTAAGTCCTCCAACAAGCTACATTTTCCGCTTACTGTGGTGGTATTGGGAGATTTTCAAATATTGTCAGATTATTCGTAACCCGGGGGTGTTTTTCTTTCTTTAAAAAAATAACACGTTTATGAGTGATTAACAAATAATAAGTTAGTACGGAATAACTTCCAGCTATGTTTGGCACTCGATAAAATAGCACCACTTTACATTTAAAAATTGTGAGAAAGCAGTGCCAATGGAAAAACATTCCTCACAAATACACACACATTTATTATGTAAGAACAAAATATAGCGCTCAACATTACGATCATGTGTTTTTGCTACAGATAGCTCATTCCGTTGCTAGGGGAGCAAGCTTTGAAAGCTTAACAAATGATGAGCGTTAGTGCTTTTTAAAAACACCATATTCTAGAATTGTGCGCTTTAAAGAACGCTCCGCACGAAACGGGGCCAAATTATCAAGAGCATATTTTTAAACTTTTTTGTTTAATTACCTAAATGCTTTTTTTTAAACATGGTCTGAAATAATTCAACGAATGTAATCTGTATTTCATTTGGCTTCTGGTAAATTATTCGTAACACTGCAACAGACTCCCAGCGAGGGTGCTTTTAAATAAGGTTTTTGCCGGACCCCGCACAAGTTAGCAACTACACATTACGTCGTGCTACGGTCTGTAATGCACATGACTTCTGTTTTTATTTCCCTGTAGAAAACATTCCAAGCGAAGAGAGTACTTCGACATAACGGCTTAAGCTATTAACGCCATTTTAAAACTATTTCCTCTCCTGCGAGAATTTAATTGCGTTACAGCCAAAATATCGCTTGTTTCACTACAGTGAAGATATTCTAACACGTACTCGTACTACCATGATACAAAATATTGAAACGCGGATCTTGTTTTTTTTATTTATCCTAGCGTAGAATATCTTATATTTTCGAGGTATTTTTTGATGAAATTAATTTGCAAACGAAATGTTTGAAATGAAATTACAACAAAAAATCTTACATCCCTCGATCATATTTCCCTTCTCGCATAGTTAGAAAATACGTTGGGAAGAGTGTTATGGGTACTGTATTACGGTTAACCAGGCGTGGTTTAAACATCCTCAAAGGATAAATAAGATTTTCTTTGTTACGCGTAATACTCGTTTCCTGGTGAGGAGTTTAAAAGGATACTTGGCCTAACGAGCGAAAGCTTTCAACAATCGGGGGGAGATGGTTTGAAAATTATAAAAAATGTTTTTGTCATTTTGTTGTGGAACCCACATAAGTAACAAAATAGATTCCATGAAAATGGCATTATCCACTTGTATCCAGAGTAGCTCGGTGATATTACAACGGAAATACGATGATTGAGATGGTGGGTACAAAGTAAAGTAGGACTGGGTCATAAATAAGAACTTAACAGGAACACTGACACATATTTTGCTGTAGGTAAGGTTCTATCACTAAACTGTAAACATAACGAAAGCCATTCTAACACATATTACTTATTCAAGAGCTAGAAATATTATACATGTAAGGTAAGGAGAAAATAGTCCCAGGAGGAGGAGAATCTACGGCGGTCAATTGTGGTACATGGGGAGATAATAATGAAGAATAAAAGATAAAGCGTAGCCGATGTAAGCGTAACCATTTACTACTTGGTCGATGAAGCGTAACGAAGAAGATTACAATGGCATAAGAAAAGCATCGACAATTTTAACATATAGAGTGAATGGGTGGTGACAGTGTCATGATACTATTTGATGAACATGTAGATGGAATACGATGTCTATGACGTCTCAGGTTGACGTGGTACTTTTAAATGAATCAAAAACTTCTTCTCAATGAAGAAAATAACGGAGATATATTAACATCACGCGGGCCTCCTGCGTGGAGTATGGAGCGTGAATAATTTCCCTTAGGGCCTGTGTCATCTTTTGGGATGCTTTGTGGGGGGTCTTTTTTTAAGGAGAGGAAGGAGAGGAAATTCTGGGAAGTTAAAAGGTATGAGGAGTAGGTAAGAATCTAGGAATCAGGGACGGACATGTGAATATATCCCTCCCACTACGGCGCAAGGCGGTAGGTCGAGATACCAGTTGGAGAGGTCAAAGGGTCTCACTAAACCAGCCTCTCCCTATCTGGAACGCCGCGCAGCTTGTTCGGCAGGCGCATCCTTATGTTTTCCCAGTTAATAAATAGCATGTTGTTTAGTTACGTTATATTTTCATATAAGAAAATTTGACACATACCGATGGAAAACGCCATGGGTGAGGTGAAAAAGGAAGGGGGAAGGAATCCAGAATGGCAACTGACAACATCATAATACAAAATGTTTCCGCATCGCGCACAAAGAATAATAAAACTTTCAAATCATTTCCTTGAAAAACTTGAGTACGAAATGGTATTACAAACAGTATTTAGCTTCTGGGACTTTTGTCCCTTCTAAAGATGGCCCGCGAACGAGAGCCACGTTTACTTTTAGTAAATTTGGGAAAGATTTAAGAAACTAGAAAAAAATACATCAAGTTTTGGCCGATGACACAATTGACATAACTTCGCACCTCTTAAATACATTGCCGGCTTATCTCTCCAGTGTCTATAAAACTCCGCCGAAAATCAATTAAAATTCGATGAAGTTTCTGCCGAAGAACATCCATCTTACTAAGTTGTCAATAATTTATAAAAATCGATAAATCACGTTTATAGGACGGACGAATTGCGAAACTAAGAAATTCATTTGCCTTAGACCATTATGAACCCGTCACCTTTGGACGTGGCCTCTCGTCAACACCGGAGATAGAAATCTGAGACCCATCTCATATGAAGTATCGATTACTCTTTATAGTCTTGACAAATAGCCCTATTCGAAGTTATCAATTAACAACGGTCGGCAGAATTGCTCCGTGGATTAACAAAAGCTGCCTAACATACAAATAACGCGTCTTGACATCGGCACAAAGACTTCGTCGAGACAAAGCAAACAATGGATACTGTGGAGTAAGCAGATTTCTATAACACAGCTTCCTTACTCCTGTCAGTAACCATTTTACTCACTTAGACATTTGCAGACCGCATAAAATAATAAATATTATTCAAAAGTATTGATGGCGTAAAGCTTTTAACAAAATTTCTGACTATTCTCACACTTGGCAAGAATGTGTAACAGATCTGGTAAATTATATATTTCTGTTCCGTCACAACGTTTGATCGTCACGTAGACACAACTGGTGTGTGCCCTAGCTCTGTGGTTGGTGGGAAGACGAACGAAGTTACTGGTAAGGCTACAAGAATGATGAAACGTTGTGACGAAACAGCTCTCTTAATGTTTTTCTTATAGCATCTTACCGTTTTAAATAAAGTAATAAAAAAGTGCTAATTGTTATAAAATGATTATGAAGTTGTATAGTTCAGTATTTTTAAAAATAATTTCACTATCAATTAAAGCATTTTTAAGCCTAGTTTTTTTAAAATCTAATCTTAATATGCTTGATTAGATAATAACGTATTGTATATTATGAAACACATCGCAACGTTCATAATATCCTGCTTTTACTTATGCAGCTGGACTGCCTATTGTTTGACGATATAATAAATTTAATTCTATTGATCAATGAATAATAAACACGGACTCATTTAATACAATTAATTAACTATAAAAAATATATTGGCTGTCCTTCAACGATTGAATACATCAGAGGCACACAATGCATTCAGTCGAATATTATACAATAACATTGAAATTAATCAAGCCACTCTGTTTCATCTATGCACATGCACCAACGTAACTTGAGTAATTTTAAGCGTGATCAATAAAATCAAACAGTAAATTACATCCAGATGACAACATTCAACTTTCGACGATAGATGTCGTTAGTTGCTCCTTGCGAGTTAGTAATGGATTTTTGTAATCTGTAAAAATAACTCAAATTTGTACAGTACAAAGTTCAGTAGCGTTAATACTTAAGGAAATGATTGCGCGGCCTTTTTCATACAAAACTTAAATTTGGATGTGAGGCCAAAGTAAATCATATCAGCCAAGCGATAAAGCAGTAACCAAAATTGTTTTATAAATGAATAATTCTTTATCTGAAACGTGTATTTCTTTTATTTAAATCTTTGATATATCTCAATCTGAATCACTAATGATTTTTAAATTTTACCAAAGGTGTAGCAAATTCAAAAGGAAATTAATTAATAAATCTTGAATTATTTTTCAAAAAAAAATTATTATATTTTAAAGAAAATTGACAATAATAATAATGAGGCAAATATTTTATAAATTAGTTACACACCCTACAAGAAAACATCCCGTGATTTTTCACGGGTTTTGTAATGATCTACAAGAAGCCGCCTTACTATTAAAACCCTTCTACCTATTGAGGCAAGTATGGTAATGTTTATTATCTGCCTGTACAAAATATATATAAATAACAATCATAACATTTGTAGAAACGTATTATATATTTCTACAGCGCCCTTAAGGTGATTTTGCACAAAAACGGCGCTTTAAAAATAACCCACATATTATTATAATAATAATTATTGGTTCTTACCTTTTTTTCCAATTCACATACCTGTTGGTTAGCTTTGTCAGGACAAAGCAAAATACTTGGATACTCGATCTTATTTCATTTTTAATAATAATCTACTTCCTTTGATTTTGAAAAAATATGGCCTTAATACTATGCGGAAATATAAAACGGTACAGACCATTATTATAATAGCTCCATATATTAGTATACGTCAAAATATGAAAGATCAAACGAATATGTTAGTGGAATAAAGAATTTGATAAAAAAAATTCAATATATTTTGTTTGAGGATTTTATGTATTTATTCTTTTCCGATTATTTTTTACTTACAGATTCAGCAGTCAAAGAAAGGTTCGGGAAGTTTATTTAATAATTATTATATTTATCTCTGTTGAATTTTTAAGATACGACTACGTTCACTCTGCTCTCTAAATGGTGGTTGCTGTTAGCTGTTAGGCATAAGTAAGGTTGTTTTAACATTGAATGTGAGTATATAATGGCACATTAGACTATTCGGGTTTAGTTCTGTGGAACCTGTCAGTGACGATAAGAAACGAATGTCCCTTGAGTCTGTTCCACGGGTATTTTAATGGAGCCTGCTCTAAGGAGCTAGCAGCATTGATCCACGGTGTACCGGTGCACGTTAACCCTCAAAGATTGAAAACATCAGAAGCACACAATGCATTTAGTCGAATATTATCCAGTAACAATGAAACTAATCACTTTGTTTCATCTATGCACATGCACCAACGTAACTTGAAGCGTGATCAATAAAATCTTGGTACAGTAAAATACATCCAGATAAGACAACATTCAACTTTCGACGATAGATGTCGTTAGTCGCTAGTTAGTAATAATTTTTTTGTAACCAAATACATTTTAAAAATAACTAAAATTCGTGTACCTCGACGTACGCGAACGAAACACCCGTTGACAGTTGATGTTGGCTTCGTGAGAACGGGTCGCTTCTTCGACTCGTTTTATGTGGAACGAGCTACCAACATCTATTTATTACCTCCTCATATAATCGGGGCCCCTACAAGACCCGCATTAATAAATCCCTTCCTACAGCCCCTACCTTAACCAGCCTCACAACGCTGCCCAACCGGGTGGGCACTGAATAGACAAGGGCGCAGTTGTGGGATTTTAAAATAAAATAAATATATTTAAAAATAGAAAATTGCCTCAAGGGCGCTTTACGAAAAAACTGACAACTTCTAACTAACGAAGTATTACAGTAACGACCACACTTGTGGGTAAAAATGCGAACTTAACGACAGTATTGCGACTAGTTTCAAATGGATTATGTTTTAGCACTACTGACAATTAATTAGACGTGCAAAGAGAACCTGCTACCCTTTCGGTTCTATCATAACAACCCTTGGAACTCTTAACACGAATGGCGTTTTGCTAATTTCAGGATGAATACATTTAATCCATTCATTGTGCTATCGTACAATAAACATTGAATTTCTCCGGAAGGCAAAGTAATTTCAACAATCAAATAATAACGGTTATATCAGTCGTTTAACACTACAGGATAAGACAATATATTATTTTGGCAAACATAGGCTTTGACGGTTACAAAGGATTAACCAATAGTGCAAATATAAATTCTTCAGTGCAAATAAAAATATAAATCGTAGAATTCTACAGTTTTGGCTAAGCGTGCAGATAAATCTGCAACCCAGAAAATAGCGATAATGCCAGATTAATTAACCGGATTCGTCGTGGATGGAAAAATAAGGCATTAACCTTGTGGCGTCTGGTCTAATTTATAGAAGAGAGCATTCCACAAAGTTTAACTATGGATTACACTATTTTTTTAAACACTATAACTAATAATAATCTGATTTTTTCCGGGATTTCCAAAACAAAATTAGGTTTTAAAGCATTAAATGTTCCAGAATTCAAAGGATACTGAAAATAACCTGCTCCTGGCTTGATGTTTTAATTAACTAAATGAGCTACTTGTTAACAGGAAACTATTCCACTAATAACGATTATTATCGAAGCTTCTACTCCACCGATAGATGGCAGGTATAGATACTTAATCAATTTGAGTTCATTTTTTTTTATCTTTTTGCATTATTGATTTCATTGTGGAATTCCAATTCCAGTTCCAACAAGTGGAATATTGTATTTGATATTTCAAATAAACATCACACTTTTATCAGCACTTATCTCCGGTAAGATATCAAAATCGGCTCACAAAGATTACAGCATTATTTAAAAAAGCATACCTACAGTTTGTATCACTTAGGTACTTTTATCGACCAAGCGAAAACATTGAAAAAATTTCAGCACAAAGTAAAAATTATTATAAATTAGAAACCTTATTCGAGCGGAATTACAAATTACAAGCCTAGTATTATCTTCCGTGAAAACAAGGTTCGCTTTAATCTGCGGAGGTTTCCTCAAATAAATTACATTTGAGCATAAATAAAGCAAAATTTAATTTAAAATTTGCCCGAGGTTTCGTAATTTTGGGGACATTTGCACTACTACTGTGTTGACGCTCATAAAGGGTCGTCCTACGTACTTTTATATGACCCTACAATATCACTTACTAGGGTCACTAAACCTTGACCCAAACATTACAATTTAGCTGGCACCGTGCCAAAAAACATCTCTCCAAATATAACTACCCTTGCCGTACCGAGGGCTTACTTAATATATTTTTACAAGTTCGTGAAAATTGTTAGAATATTACTATAAACGCTTGAAGAACTGGGGAACAACACTACACTTTATATGTCAACGATTTCGTGAGAATTAAACCGTAATAATATTAATAATTTAATGCAATACCTACCGAGCCTATAAAATTATATGAAGGAACGATCATAAACAACCTAAGTATGAAAAACCTTAAACCTTAGGCGAGATATTTAAATCGTGCATATAGAGTGGATGTTTTAATATTGAGCTGTTAAATTAATTTCGCCACTTGATGTGAAAGGATTGTTATTTAATCTGAAAATCACAGGTTAGATTTTAAGAGATATGTTCTCATTAACAAGGCGTGATATTTGGATGAAACCGCGCCCGGTGCTTTTTCAACATTGTTGCAACTAAATTGAATCAAAATGTGGGTGCAGTTTGATATGTGTTTGTAGGTAAATTCAGCATATATGAATATATATTATAAACGTTCAAAAAGGGAAGATATCTATGAGTAAGTGAAGTATTCGTATTGAATAATTTGTAATTCGCATTACACTGTGTCGCAATATTGATTGGAAAGTTATGAGCTAGTGGCGGTGAGTGGACGCTTGAAGGGTAAAGGTGTGATATTTGATTTCTTAATTGGCGAAGGGACGTTTTGTACAAACAAGCCTTTTCCTTGTTGAATAATTTGTGGGCTACAAAGTGTTTACACAAGCAGACTGCTTGTCGGAGGCTTTAGGGCCGAAGGGTGGAAAGGGGCAGTAAAGGACAGCGTGTGGGATTTGTCTACCCATTTTCAGAATTAACTCACCCTGTCTTTGCGTTAAAAATTAAAAGATTTCAGGGCTTGACTCTCAAAAAGATTGTACGGAGTGTAAAGTGTAATACCTTGTGTTTATTTTGTAGTAGAAACACCTGTCGACTACAAGTAGAAACAAAATCAGATCTCTACTGAAGAAGAACTAAAAATTTAAAAAAATCAAACTCTAATGTAACAAACACAAATACTAGAAACGCTGTTCACTGGATATGTCATGCATAGAAAATATGTACATTCCACCATTCCCGGATGTGGAAGATGACTTGTTGATCAATGCAATTGAATATTGAACCCCCCTCGAGATAAAGAAAAGGAAAGCAAAATAAAAATAAAATTTGATGGTTAAAATTAAAAGAATGTCTGAATGTCGATGTCCTGTGCAGTAAGTAATAAGCACTGTTATTGTTAGTTTGTCATTGATATATTATATAAGTCAATGTAGGAGTAATTTTAAGAATATGACCACTGAATACTAAATTATTATTTTTAAGTTTGTTATAGTAAATCTCACTTGAAATGAAACAGCACAAAACAGGGCTATACAAGTGTTACATTATAAGTATTGGGAAATGTTTACCATACAGAGTGCTATGCTCCATATTCATATTTTGAACAGTAGGATGTATAGATCATTGCATATTCTTGGAGATAATGTCTAATTTGGACCTTCAATAATATTAAGGAAAAGTAAGTACACTTTAAAAGGACTTAGAGTTACATATGCGCGGATGGAGTTAAAGTTTTAGTGTCGTTAACTCACTTTAAGCCAACAGTGCTAAGCGAACTAGGGAATAAACGATGCGTATGCGGCTTGGTGGATTTACACCATTCAAAGGTTACCAAGTAAGCTTGTCACAAGAAAAGCCAACTGAGAGATCATGTTGTCGCTGCACATTGCACAATGCACTTTGCTCATGGCCGCAACCGCAACTGCAAGCCACGTTTATATCCACCTGAATTGAATTCAATCCCATGTTGCATTTTACTATATTTTATATTATAATTTAATTATTGAAGATAATATTAGCCATTCCTAAAGGAAAAAAAGACAATGTTGGTAGTTCCTATTCGAAGTATGATACAGTTAAACGTGACCGAAGGTCCCATTAGCTAAGTTGGTAGAGCTGTGCCCGGCAAGGCAAGGCTCCTGGGATCGAGTCCTAGATGTGACCGTATCTTTTTCTGATTTTTCTGTTTCAAATGTTAGTTTAGGAATCGCTAATATTGTCTTCAATAATTAAATACTACAATTAGAGATTTTATTTACTTAGTTATTCCAAAAACAAATCAATGATTTAATTCTTATTAAATGATTATTTTATAAACTTAACTAAATTAACGGCGACAATGTAAATCACTATTTTTTGTTCAAATTATTAGATACTCACATAAATTCTGATGGGTATTTGGGACTACAAGGGCCTTTATTTTGTTCTTCTGTACATAAGAATAGCTCTAGTGATTCTAAGCCAATTTCACCCTCGGAATGTAGTGTATTGAAAATTCGATATATTTTTTGAAACCTACAAATCATTTAAATATATTTTTAGCATACATATGAAAATTTAATCGTTTAGATCTGAAATTCTATGATTTTAGTAATATGATTAATATGTGCAGTTCAACAACGTTAGAATACGGTTAGTACAAGATTCATACTTAAATATAGATGCTAATTTAAATAGTGCTTGGGTAGTGCATTCTATTAAAAAGATGGAAATAAATAATCAAAAACAAACGGGATATCCATATTTTCTTCTTACTGCGTAAAAGCAACATCACGTGATTCCGACTAAATTTTAAACAAACATTTATTTTTTAATTAAAAGGTAATTCCGTTTTACAAACGCCACTAACACGATACAGGCTCAAACAAATAAACACGGTTTGCAGTTAAGTCGATGAGGCCCGCTTCACAAATTACCTAAATGGTTTAGGTTTTCGTAATACATAATATTAACACTCAACTCAAGCGTCCTCCCGACCTTTTATTGTTGAATTAATAATTCCCTTAAAATATGCACCAACTAAGGCCGATTAGAATTTAGGAATAAGTCGCTAAGTTGGGTTATTAATTTTCATTTACTAATTTTCGTTTTCGATAAATCGGGGTGAATAATAAACAGTAGAGATTAATGAAAACAGATTCGAACACGTGCTTGTAGAAATCAAGATAAATACATTATTTGTTAAGTAAAATAATTTAATAGTTTTCTTTAAATAAATAAATTAGAGTGTGTAAAAAATAAGTTCATACGGAGAATAATGAGTATTGCTAATTTATTTTTAAAAATCTCCCCAAATTATTGATAATCCGGTTAAAAACATGCCGTGTACTGATAAACTTTTAGTAAATTACTAAAACATCACTTTGTTCATGCATCTCGCCTTGATAGTATACAATGACGAAATGCTGAAATATTATGATTTTTATGAACACGTGTTCCGTCATGGTGATGATAATTAATCTTAGTAAATTAGCAAAGTTATAAATCAGTAATTTTGCTGCGTGCAGTAATTTTTTTATTTATAAATATTGTCTATTTATTTTTCGGAATAACTATTGAGTAAAACCTCAAATTGTAATATTTAAATACGGTCCTAGATGTGACCTTATCCTTTTCTGATTTTTCTGTTTCAGATTTTCGTTTAGAAATCACTAATATTGTCTTCAATATTTATAAATATTGTCTTTACGTTAATTTATTATGGACAATATTTCTGGCGAGCACAATGGTCTAATTTTTATGCTTGTCGAACGATCAAAATCTTAAACGGGCGAGAGTCGGCGTATAACGAGGACTAATTAAAATGTCCAAAATTTATAATCCCGCTGATATGATGGTCATCAAAAGTGATAAAGTTTGAAATATCACAGACGTCCTACGTGGTCGAGGGGATAAGGCTCTCTCAAATCTCGGAGTACGTAAGTCATTTCTTTAAATTGATTTGTGTTATTAAAAATAATGTAAGGTTTATTTGCTGAACTTTCCAGTGTGGAAGATACTCTCAGTATCGCTCTGATGTAAGACCACCTTGAAAATTATTTGAAATGGGTATAGCCGTGTTTGGTGACCAGATCTGATTAGCCAGGCACTTAACCATCTTCCATCTCTCCATCTCCATCCCTCCCCACTACCTTCAGTCTCACAACAACCCCAATCGGGGGTGCCATAGTCTCACTGCATCCAGAGGTCTGGGAGCAATCGGGACTCGTGTGCGGTATTCATATAAAAAAAATATTAAAAAAAAAAAATCCATCAAAAAATGTAATTATGTATCATTCAAAACTTATAGGGATGTATAAGCAAAATCACTCTGTGGGCCAATTTTAATAAAATAATAGCTATCTATTTAAAATGCTTTGGATTCTGTTGTAAAAAATCTCTAGTCCGAAATTGTACCAAATCCTTTGATCCGCCTTGAATCAATAACACTAAAGCTCAATTTAGACAAATAAATAAAGAAAATAAGTAAGGTATTGCGGAAAAACGAGAAAACTAATCTTGACCAAACGTCGAAACATTTCCGAAAGTCCATAAAAGTTTCCGCCCGTTTCATGAAATATATTTTTCCCAACAAAGAACAATATCCCAGAAAATACCCGAAAAATCAGCAGTGCTTTAGCAATAACGCCTTTCCATAACCGTATCAATATTTCCAAAGAAATACATTTGAAAAATCTATTTGAGTAATTCAATTATTGGTATTTCCATCGTAAGTGGGATAAAATAAAGTTTGTATCTATATCTTTACGGTTATTTGAGATAACGAGGATAAGAAAAATCAAATCTACTGTCTCAGGAAATAAAAGATATTTGTTAGTTCTATCCAAGATCATTTTATTGCCTGTTTTTCTGATCGGATAAGGAAAGCGTCGATTACTCAATTTTGTTTAATTAATGAGTCATTTTATCGACTGTGAAATGCCACAAAGGAATTCTTTACTTTTGGAAATATAAAATAAAAAAGTAAATATGTTTTAATATGCCATGTAAACTGCTAAAAACCCTTCTGAGAGCATTTTACAAATTTTAATTGAATAATCACAAGTGAGAAGGAATAAATTCGTAACTCTATGTGTTGGTACATAATATCATATAACACCGCAATCTATCAATTGCTTAAGCTATTGAAAGAATACAAAATTAATTATTACATTTTCTAAGTTTTTATAGGAGTATTTCAGCAATTTTGTAGAGCTACAACAATCTTTTAAATGAAATGAATATGCATTGTCTGACAGAAGGATGTTCACTGACTAAGGACGAGTTGTTTCAGAGAATTTGAATAATCCATCAAATGTCTAAGTTGATTTTCAAGTTCTGTGAAGGTTCTATTCAAGTTATCTTATTATATTATTATTAACCAGTTGTTTCACATAACTAAAATAATGACATAACTTGAATAGAGCTTTCACAAAACTTGAAAATCAACTTTGAAATTTTATGAATTGTTCAAATTCTGTGAAACAACTGGTCGTTAGTATTTTTATATAAAATTATAAATGTTGCATTTGATAGTTCAGAATTTCTTTCATTGATAAGAATTCAGATTCCACTGCGTAATACTAGAAGTCGGGATTTATTTCAGTGCAGAAATTCTAAAAATTAACTACCATATGTATTCCTCATTGCCCAGAATTCTTATGGAGGGAAAAAAATATACGGAGTCAGTGGACATCTTTAATTTATCACTTAACAAATACAAAATATTGTTACAGAGGCAGTGTAGTTATGTATAATAATCATTGAACGTATAAATATGTAATTTTTACTCTTGAAATAAATGGACAAATCGAATGTCCAAATAGAACTTCAATAATAATTATTGTTCGTAAGTCGTATGCTGTTTGACTCCAACGATAGATGTAAAATGCATGTCAAAACATGTCACATTTGAGATTAAAAAAATGCGGTCAAAATGAAATCAATATCGTATGTTTTAAAGAAAATTATGACAAAATAAGGTAAAAATGTCAGATGATGTCAGGAACCAATACAAAGTTTAGGTCATCAAGTGGTTAACGGCAGAATGATAAAATTTAAAAAAAGTATTATATTAAAGAATGTGAATGAAAAATGTCGTGGTTAGATTGAATACAAATAGTGTTGATGTCATGCATTGTTTCGCAATGATTGCGCTGGTGGTGTGAACATAGCTGTAAAAGGTTAGTTCATAAACACTGTTCACGTACTTTGGAGTGTATCGTACTCATTGTTTGCATAGATGTAGTGTGTTGTTTCTTATTTTATAATAGCGTTACTCATGTGTACTTGAGTCACTCATAAAACGGTGAAACCAGAAAGAAGTACGCTGGAAATTGACACGAGAAACATTTGAAACCTTCAAAAATCAAATATATACATTTCTTTTAAAATATCATTAGCGCATTGGATCGAGATTGCGAAAGATGCTTTCATAAAATAAAAGAAAATAAATTGAATTCGATTGCTGTGTGTTAATCGAAATATGATTTATAATTGTATGCCCATTACTCTGAAGCAACTACTAACTGCAAATACATCCGCAAACATTCACAAAAAACATATCACAGCCTGGATCAAAAATCAAAATATTTTATTTTTTCAAAACATAATAACTTCAAACCAAACATAACTAAACCATAATAAGTGTATAATAAATAAACACGTTTATTGAGATTTTACCAACTATACTCACACTTACAATACAAATATATGCACTTACATATATGTTAATATATTTTTTTACATATTTATTATGAATATTCAATCTATAAAAAACCATTAAAATTTTATGAATATTCAAATTAAAAAAAAAAAACAAAAAAAAAAAACAACAACAAAAAACAAAAATTAAAACTTATAAAAAATAAAAACTTTCTACAACACATAAATACTTGTCACACCTATACATAACCGCGTAAACACCTCAGCACAGGTTCTCCTAGTGAGGTGTTCACGAAATATACAATATTACTGACATACAGTTTTACCTTCTCAAACCTACCTTACACACAACATATTATAGTTATAAGTTTGAAATATATCATGTACAAATATAAATAATTATGTGAACACTTTAAATATTATACAGAAATAAATAAAAAGAATATGTTATGGGATAATTTTTTCGTTAGAGAATAAATAAATTATATAATTTTGAAATGTTTATCTATGGACAATACATGTGATATACTTGAGAAATAGTTATTAAAGTAAAAGTTAAGCTAAAAAAATAATATTACTAAGCAATAAGCAAACATCGGAAGCAGTTGCAATTATATACCGGTCAACAGATGTGAGATAATTAAAGCACGATTGAAAGAAAAAAAAAATTATAGAGCACTTTGCTAAGTATATAATTGATTTTTTATTATTAGCTTAAAATTTTTTTATGATTTCACTACTGTTGATTCTACCTACGTGACTTTTTGTTTGAAAACGAGCCAGACAGTCGAAGCAATTGTGATTATTAATAATGAATCAAATCACTCAATCAATCAATTGTACCCTTATAGATATTGATTTAATTTCGTGGATAGATGATATCACAAACATAATATAAAATGAATTTTTAAGATTCCTTAAAATATAGTGTTTATAATACAAACAAACAATATTTTTTTAAAACAGCAGTTTTCCTACGATAGCCATCAATATGTCCATCTTGAATAAATAATATACAGTACACAAAATCTGTATAGCGTGGCTTTCCGGCATACAAGAGAAGACTAGGAATTATTTTAAGTAGGTATTCCAATAAAATACAGAATGATAATGCTTATATAGTAACTTAAGCATCAAAAAGCATTACCCTAAACACAAGAGTCCAAAGATACATAAAGCCTCGATCGTCAGGTACGTTTTAAAGCTTTTTCTAATCTCCCCTAAGCTCCGGTCGTCATTCAAAGCCTTTTTAAATCCAACTACATTGAATAAACGACGAGCTTATAATATAATATGACGCCAGTTGAAGATGGCGTTGGTTATTATTAAGTCCGGCGAGGAATACGGTAGCGGCCGGAGGAAGTGAGAGAGACAGTGTACGGTGTACTCTGGTCGGACTGGTCCATTTTGCATAGTCACCAAACCGGTTTTCTCGGTCGAGGCTGATCTGGTGACGTAAGGCGGTGATGCTGGGTCGAGGTAGAATAGTCAGTAATGCAGCCACAGTCATACAGTACAAAGGCATACAAATGTATATACGCATATAAGGATACATGCATACAGGCTACGGGGAACCCAACGCATTAACCATCACACGTTAGTTACCTACCTACCTACCTACTAGTTATCATTTAATTTAAAGATATTGAAAATATTATTAAAAAGATTTGGCCGTAGAAATGATTATACCTTAGAAGTGCAGCCATTCACTTTTACAGGTAACGCCCACAACTGCCGGCCGGTTTGAGCGCTATGATTGCACATTACTGCAGAAACGGCTACACCAATTCGTACACAATGAAATGCAATAAACTGCTCGGCGACGGTATTGTTTCCACTTCGTAACATTACATCAGTCGATGCAATAGAGAAATTGAAACAGAAATGCAGAACTTTGCAAGCAGCAGGAAAGCAATAAATTGTTGGCGATAAGAATTCAAATATTATATTAAAATTCGAATACGAGTAATGTAAACATTAATAGACAAAATAATAAGACATTCATTTAATGTTATAAAAGCAACTGTTCAATTTAATAATCTTAACATGTCCTGAACATAATTGTGAAAAGAAAGGTAAATAAAAATGCTTTGAGTATTTAAAAAAAAAATCATGTACTGTTTCATACAGCTTTCACACAAACGAAGTATTCAATTCCAAGTCTAAACACAAAGTTTAATAATAATTGGAGAGTTATGGAGATTTACTGTCTTTATTTCTACACCTTAAAATTATTTATTATGTTATTAGACTGCATAAAGGTAGCAACTACAAAATGTAAGTGGAGTCGATGACATCTCCGCGAAAGGAGAAGGTTTCATTTTTGAATAGTGTTTGCATAGTTCAGGGAAACAGCTTTATTAACTTATTTTGTATTGCTTATTATCTGGATTTAAACCCTCGAGCATCGAACCATTGAAATGGAAATCATAAATAACAAATCAAAGAAAATGGGAATGAATATCGAATTCAAGATATGATACGGCGCACTTTTGCTAATAAATACCTTCCTAAGGGAGCAATAAATCGAGGGGTTGATAAGTAACGAAAAATAGCTGCGGAAAAAACTTATGTAAGTCAATCTATGACGATAACCTACTAACTGATAAAACCAACCTGGTAAATGATAAAGAAAACTAGTTAACTTAATGCATTTATCATTATTCAGCCAATTTAAAACAAAAAATACTTACAACAGGTTTATAACTACCAGAGAAAAAAATATC
Organism: Hesperophylax consimilis; assembly: GCF_061612785.1. Taxonomy (NCBI): domain Eukaryota; kingdom Metazoa; phylum Arthropoda; class Insecta; order Trichoptera; family Limnephilidae; genus Hesperophylax; species Hesperophylax consimilis. The sequence continues at coordinate 32,932,240 of NC_142850.1, forward strand.
CAAGGGTTCCCAACTTTTGACTGCCAACAAAATTTTATTCGTTCTGATTCTCAGTAACTGTATATTTCCTTCCACTTATATATGGGCCTCTTCAAGGCGTAAATGTTAACCAGAAACTCCAAATATAATATCCACATTACTAAGTTACTATTACAAATATTATTTTATTTCACTATGACTACTTAACACGAACAGTACGGTCAGTGGTTGAGTTGGCATCTCGTCAATTCCTCGGCTGGTTAAGTCCTCCATCACAACGCAAGCAATATTTTCCGCTTACTGTGGTGGTAGTTGGAGATTTTCAAGTATTGTCAGGATATTCGTAATCCGAGGATGTTTGCCTTTCGTTTAAAAAAAAATAAACATACGTCGATCGACGGGCGAAATGTACGTGACACCGCACAGATAAATTTGAATATGTATCCGGAGTACATAAAACATAAGATATATCACCGACTGAGATACGTACAGTCATCGTTCGGAATTCAGTATTCATCCGTTAACAAAGTCCTGTGTATGCAGGCGTCAGAGAAACCAAAAAAATGCCAGCAATTTTCCTCAATTCACCGCATCGCGGATTGTACATAATTCGCGGACGGGTATCTTTTTATTGCGAGTCTCGCCCACTTGGTCATGACCAAGGAATGCAGCCTTCGAGGCGTGCAAAAAGGGGCGAAGTTTGACCCTTTTTACACAATGCAAAAATTCCTCAAGTTTATGATCAAAACCTTCTACAAATTTTCTACAGAGAATCGTAAATTCATTCACAATCGGCTGTCGTGTGTAGGTACTTCTGTACATATTATGACGAACTTTAAGAATTTGAAATGATACCGTGAATATTTTATTTCTTAACGGTCATCGTAGTGAAGGATTTTAGTACTTAATTTGTTTCTGCAAAAACAAATATTATTACGTAATTAGATCCAATATGTATCTATGTAAAGTCTTGTAAGGTTTGATAATTTTCGTGATTATAGTAGAAAGTACTTCAACACCTTTGCTTTGATAACAAGAGTATTATTATTTATTCGCCCTAGTAAACTTTTACATAGAATTTTTCATTTATTTACAATATGTAACAGAATAAATTTAGTAGTATTCATTACATTTTGTCACCACGTAATTTTCACCTTTGAATGACTTCGAAAGGAGAAAGAGCTTGCACCCATAAAAATAACTACCTATACATAACTCGCACACTATAAGAATGGTAATGTAAACACAGAAATAGTATTTATCCAATCTAATTGATATGAAGTAGTGTGTCTATAGCAGGCGGGCGGGCGGGGTGGCGAGGATATATCTGTTATACAAATCTAAAAAGTTTTATTCCCAGATTGATGAAAATTTGCACACGCGATCGTCAAAACAAGAAGGTCACTGTCATGAGATTTCTAAAAACGCTGCATAAGATTAAAGAATTGATATAATATCAATCCCTTTCCGCAAATTATTTGAAATGTTCCATAAAGGAGTAAGTTTGGAGTAGGTACAGCTGCTTTTGGCCGTGGAGGGATTGCAAGGCCCTGAACCCAGAGGAGAATGTTGAACTTTTCGGAAGAGATTTAGTGCGCCTCCCGCAGTGTCGGTTCCCTCATCTCCGTACCCGGTTAATTGTGACAAATTCTCCGAATCGAAAGCGAACCCACGACAGTACTGGTCGAACCGGGTGACCAACCGCCGAAGTTCCAAGAGAATTTGATCTTCTGGGGTGAGAAAACAAAAGAAAGCTTTCTGGGGCATCCCACCCCAATTAAACTCGGAACTATCTGCAATCTAATAATACTTGTAAGTCAGCCAAAATTTAACAAAGGTACGAAAATAGCTAACGGTTCTCTGGAATTCTTATGATGTTACTACAAAAGTTTTTTTTGCAATTAAAGAAACAAGAAAAAATCTTAATTAATAAGTCTGCCTTTTTAAATATTGCCTTTTTCTTTTCTCGGTAAAATATTTTTTTTGTGAAAAAAATGTTCATACTTCTTTAAAAACTTTATTTTTCTTAGACACTGAAGTTTTCCGCTCATAATCTCTCAAAAAGCTATTAGTCGCTTGTGACATTTCAAAGTTACAAAGTTGAATCCCAGCGGACAATTAAAAACAAGTAAGGAAAAGTTTAATAAAAGTTTCACGGGAAATTCGGCGATTTTCAAACGTCGGCAATAAAAAAATATATCTCGGCTATCAAATGGTATAAAATAACGCAAGTTTATCTGGATAAAAAAAACATCTTAAACAATTTTAAATCCGATATGATTTGAGATTTTTCACGGAAAAAAGTTTTTTCGTGATTAACAGGAACGACGGAACTTAGTTCTTTCATCCGGTACTGGACGGCCACAGTAAAACTAAACGCATAAAAAACATATTTAACATACTCTACACATCTGCCGTGATCATGGTCACTGTAATGCTGTCCGAAACGTTGACTAAAGAAGGAGGAAGTGCAACACGGCATAATGACCAAAAAAAAAATTACGATTTCCAAAACCCTCTCACTACCAGCTTTATTGATAAGAGTCAATGTATGAAACAACTTCCCGACAGTTATTTCGACACGTTAGCATTTATTACTTATGTTGACATGTCTTTTGCTGATGGTAACACATAATAAAGCTGACTAACATTTTGACTAAAACGCACTTCTGAAAAATTATTGTTTGGGACTTGTAGGATATTTTAACTATGTTTTTTTTTAAAGTTAATACAGTTCACGTTTTATTTAGGAACTTACAATTTTTAGAAAATTTATTGAACATTATTACCTAGGGGTGAAGGGACTGATAATAAAACGTTATATTTTAAACGAAAATGTTTTTAAATAACATTATGAAAAACCATGACAAGTATGTAGATAGTCTCCTCTTAATAGTATAAAACAAAGTCACTATCCGCGTCTGTCTGTTTGTGCGCTTAGTTCTTTTAAAGAACCCAACGGAATATGATTGTAAGATGGAAGTTTTCACAGTTAATTAGAGAATTTCTTCTGGAAGGTTTATAACGATAATACAAGCATAATATATTTATAGAAAGAAGAAAAAAGTAGAGTAACACCGGGTAAACGTCAGCTAGTATTTCATAATACAAAACTAGGTAGATGATGTCAATACAACGAAACAACTAAATAAACATATTTTAGAGAAATGTATTAAAAATAAAACAAAAAAATACATTTTATACATTTATAAAAATTTACAGTTTATACTTCAATAAGCTGGAAAACAATAACTCTTTTTGAGATTTATTCTCTTGTAAAGTTAGCTTAAAGGTATACTATAATGCTTTCATAATAATGTGAAAGTGTTTATAAGTAGTATACATATTTTTATAAGTGGAAGACATAAAATGTTTGGCATCATTATTCAGTATTAACGTAGACGTAAAAGCAGAGTCAGGCCATCTCTAGGGATGAGAAAATTTACTCCTATTAATGATTCTGAGTTCCTGGTACATCACTCGATTCATCCAATGACGATAGTACCGATAATGACGATAAATGACAACTCTTCTCCCCGGGGAGAGCACCAGAGCATAATGACAGAATAGTAATCAGGGAAAAGCAAAATGACTGCATAATTATTTGCTTTCATTAAAGAAACTAGATAAATCACCAACGAACATGGGTATAAACGAAAGAACTGTAATCAGACGTTCCATTATGTACAATGTATATATTATTTAGTTAATTCAAATAAAAAAGGCAGGTTTATAAAATTAAAATAAAATTTTGTACACATCTGCCCTGGTGATGGCCGATGGCTAAATAAGGTAGTAGCGCAACATAGCATAATACCCCAAAAATAAAATTTAATCTTCTATCTATATAATTAAAAATGTTAATGTTCATTTGTTCAAAATCTTAAATCTCCGAAAGTTCTTTAACTATTCCTTTGAAATTTCGACAAAACGTTGCATTTGAATACGCGTGTGCTTTTATATGCCTATGTTACCTGTAACAGGTAAAAACATGTTTTTTTGAAAAATAGTGCCATCTGTCGGACGTAAATTTGCGCTATTGTTTCTCTATCTGCACAGACAGACCAAGCTATTGCAACGCGTGGCGGGGTACAGCAAGTTGTTAAATAAATGGAAACGCGTTGAAAAATTTTACAAGATTAGGAAAAAATTTAAAATACAAACCACGTGAAATCTCTTATCGGGACGAACAACTACATATAGGTATAGTAATATTTCCATAGAAATCAGTAAAATAAATAGATATAATCATTGAAGAAGTCCATAAAAACTAATAAATCGTAACGTAACATTAATACAGAACAAGTCAAAGAAAAAAAAGTTAGCGGTCGCATCTGGGAATCGAACCCAGTATCTCCGTTTCACTCATTGTACTAATTTTTGACATTTTTGTCGTGGTCACATTTCAAATTCAGAAATTGTAATTTTTTTCCAATACATTGTTTCCTTATTCCTTTTATGTACAATAGGCCACATCCCCAACTTTCAAACACGTACACAAAATGTATTCAATACTATTTAGATTCAATAAACTTTTTTGATGAGTTTCTTTCGGCAGCTGAAAATATCATGCATACAGGTCGATTATAAACCATTGCGTAAATTTAATGTATTCCTGTATTTTTATATATTAGACTGTGAGAAGTTTTATTTTTTATTTTTAATATTGTATACTATAATATGTACAAAAAAGAGCTGATTTTATTTTATATTTTCACAAACTAAAGTACTTGCTACAATACGGCCCAAGCAAGCGTAGCAAGTAGGGAATACCTATACCTAATACTTCCTTTAATATGTTTACAACATTTGTCATCATTTTTTTTTTTAATATTATTTCTAATGTAAGGCGGGTTTAGGAAGGGCCCTTGTTGATAAAATAATAATAATATATTCAAAACAAACTTAAACATTCTTTTTAATTTCCGTGATAAATAATAAGAAAGCAAATCTTTTACTTTGACTATACATATCGATAGTCAAAGAAATATTAATAATAGTAATAATAACGGTAGATTTGCAATACAAATTTAATTTGTGATAAAAAAGATAAAGTGTTATCTACCCCCACAATATACAAATAAAATATTATCTCGTGCGATAAATACGCGGCGACAAAAATGAGAGCGAAATAACTTAAATATTATATAATAAAATCCAACATGTTGATAATATTTGAGTTTTAAATAAAAAAAACAGATGATTTTTTCGCCCGACAGCTGGGGAAATCAAGAAGCATGAATAACTTATATGCGCATTAAAAAAACTTGGCGCAAAGAAATATTTGACGACAATAATTTGAGTATTTCCTCGGAACAAGGGCAGGTTGAATATGTTTCGTGGGGAGCTCTTACAAGATATTCAAAAAACATATTTCCCCAATATGTATATTCCCTAAAGCGGCCATCAAAGTCCCGCAAGTTTGTAACTACTCACCGTAGGCTTTAAATAGTTCATAAGGCAAACCGCATATTCATACCAGTAATCTTGGTAAGTAGTGGGTATCCATCGCTATCCATTACCACTGACCAAAAAGGGTCAAGAATGGGTTAGGGGTTCCTCAGGGCTCTGTCTTGGGTCCCGAAAGGACTTTAGTGATAGACGGCTACCGGAGGCTTAATCATTTTAAGGTCAGTCTACGCAAATGCTCAAAATTAAGCTAACATGAAAATATAATGTTCTCTAAGGTGATTTATTTTGGCAATTATTACAGTCCACTGATAAAGCCATGAGAAATAATGGGACGTTATCTTTAAATTTAAATGTTAATTTTAATGGGCGGGAGTATTAATTAACTGTTATCTGTAGAAGTCAAATTAAATTTATTACATAGACAGCGATTAAAGCACCATAGAAAGCAAGTAATAGAGTTTGAAAGTTTTTTTTTGTAAATATCTTTACGCATTTAACAGGGCATATTAGTCTAGGTTCAAAGTGCTATAAAAGAACAGCACTTACTAAAATGTAATTGCTTCATAATGTTCCGTTTTCCCAAGTTTACAAAAAATGTAATAAAACTTCGCGCTTGTTTTTATCACCTACAAGGAATTTCTCCCAAATCTAATTAGTATGGTTCGTTCGCTTAAGAAAGATTAACGACTTTACACATAAAAACCCGTTAATAACCCAATAAAGTTCCCATTAGACAATGCCTGCTCCTAGCTTCCCATACCAACGCACATCTAGGCTAAATGCATTATTAGGGACCGTTTTAGTGACTTAATTCATTTACAGAATATTGTTGTTCCCTCGTTTTGATGGAACAGATTACCTAGACACTCAGCAAACATTAGTTAGGGGTTCAGATCATCTTTTTAGCAGAAGGTTAAAAATAGTACAATAATCTCTGAGCAATAATGATTATGATAATAACAGTTGATCTTGGCAATTTTCAAAAGCAGGATTTAGTTAAATATCACCTGAAGGGCGCTTTAAAATCTAAATACTTGAACAATATTGTTTTTAAACCGTAAAAAATATTATGCTCCATACTCCTTGTGAATAAACGTGGCTTACAAACGGGCCATAACAGCTTTTTATAAACTTACTTTCAACGTAAACGTAAGTTTAAAAAATAATGTAAAAACTGACATTGCAAAAGAAAAACAAAAAAGTATACATAAAAAGGTAAAATAGTGCAACAAATATAAAGTACATTATATACACTAATATAAAGGATAATATTTTTTTATGAATTTCTGGAGAGACGGGTTTAGAATTTATATACAACATTTATTTATTTCATTTCAGATATTTGTACATTTAAGTTTTCCAATTACTAATGATGAATTAAATATTATAAAAGTTTAATGTGGTTATTTTGAATTTAATAATTCTCTCATCTTTTATGAGTTTAGTCTTTGTTCATGCGGATTAAATTTCAAGTTTAAAACTGCCAAATTAACTAAGTGCCCTAGAACGAATGAGCTTCCATGAAGAAAGCATCAAATTTCTTACGAAAACATTCAAATCAGATTTATTCGAAGCCTGAACTTTGATAAAATGATCGAATTCAGGCGAAGCCATAATAGCCTGATACGCACGATCTCCGATCTAATAGCACGATCTCCGGACTTAAAATCTAGAGTACGCTCTGATTTTTTTTATTTATTTAACCTTTCGTAAAGAGCCGGAGAAAAATGAGTATTGCTAATTTATTAAAAACGAGATTGCCGGCCGTTTCCTGATAAACTTTTAGTAAATGATGAATATATTAATAGAAAAAATAAAAAGGTAATGGCCTCAGATGGGAATCGAACCCAGAATCATTGTCGGTCCTCTTGGCGCTGTTTCAAAACGGAGATCCTTGATTCGATTCCCAGTTAGACCGTTTCCTTTTATTTTGTTTGTATCTCATTTTATTATTTTCTTATTTTTCAATGAACTTATTTGGGTTCAAATCATCAACGTTTCAGGCCTCACGCCCTGGAGTCCCCTCTTGTGTGGAGTAGTTATACGTATTTAAAAATGTATATTTGATATATATTCATTAAGTGTTGAGAGTCGACACTATAATACATTTCTACAACTAGTCACAGATCTTATCTAAAAAAAACTCGTTTGTCGTGTTGATTAATTGGATGAAACGTGAAACTGGTGTAACTGAAAAATCAGAATCAGGACTGGGATGGCGTGCACCATATCGTTTATCACAATCTACGATTCACAAAATACCCCTAAACTAGGGTGGCATTGCGGAACCTTAACTTTTAAAATTGATTACGGCTTAATTACGCAATTAAATCGCCGATACAATCAACGGTTAACGTGTACGAACAAACACCAAATTTAGGACTATAAGGGCGACCATCACATTTCTAAAACCTTCCCTCAGAATAATAAAAAAACATGATACTCGCTGATTTTGGATTAAGTAGACAAATATTGAATTTATCAACATAATCCAAAAATTTCCATAGGCGCCTATGCCATATTTAGGGATGCTGTATGGAGGGTCTCTTTAAGGAAAGATGTGGTGCTAAGCGATGGGTCAAGAGAGACCAGTTAGAGAGGTCAAAGGTCTCCCCAAACCAGCCTCTTCCGATCTGGCACGCCACGCAATGGTGGTCAGAAGCATCCAGAACACACCTCACCCGATGAACCCGGGCACCCCTTCCAAATCACCAAACGTATCGAACCACTTAGAGTGACTTATGACAGAGGTGTTGATTATGCAATACATGGTTCCCGGATGTGATTTCGGATAGTAACTATAACTATATAAATAATAAGATCTTAAAACCTTGCAAAGAAACGAAAAGAATTTTCAGCTCGGTTCAATTGATTCATAAAATATTTTTATAACCCTTCATTGTACATTCTTTTGATATATAAAACAACCCGGTTTTGGTTCACCCTGATGAATTCAGGGTTTTATAAAAACAACAGGTCCACCGACTAAATAGAAAAAAACTGCAAAACTAACTCAACGAAAGGTTCAATTCCGATCGGAGGCATTTATTTTTTCTCGGAAGATTGTGTCCATTTACATTTGTGTTTCAGGCTAATAATTATTTCTTATAATAATTTGTTATCTTTTGTGCAAAACATTCATATTGGATTTATTCGAAGTCTAAACATTGATAAAATGATCGAATTCACGCGAAGCAATAATATTAAAACAACACGAGTGAAATACAGAAAAAGTAAAATGATAAAAATAAGCTGTCGAAAAGAAATTATATTTGAATCTGGATAAATTCGTGTTTCCGCGCGTGGTTAACCTCCGTGAAACGTAGCCCCGTCAATTAGCAGGTATGGTAGTGCTCAGCCCACCCCCGTGACGTCATAATTAAAATGCCACGGGCCCCGGCACCCTTAATTATATTGGTAAACCAGCCGCCCCCGCAAGCGGGCCGCAGAGGGGTTGCTTTGGCCGCCTATTAGGCACAACTGGCCATACAGAATACAGACAGCCCAGGCGCCAAAGGATTAAGAAAACTAGGGTAATCAACATTAATATTAACATTTAATATCAGCGCCGTTTGAAGATAGTTGTTGATAGTTGGTATAAATAAGTTAAGGAACCTAATTATCAGGACAATTCGCGACATGTCCGTGGGTCTGAAAGAAGAGCATACGTATTCTTTTCACCTAAAATTAAAATCTCTAAATAAGTTTCCTCCGGGAACCAAAGAAAATAATCCTGGTAATACATGATACGTCGTAGGATAAAAACTAGGGTACCATTAATATCGTTACCAATAATATCTATTAATATATCCAATAATATTTATACTCGGTACATTTTTAATTGTTTTATCTCTTCTACTCTCTGATTATATCAAATGTATTATAATTGTATCATATGTAAAAGCCCTAATTGGGCGTGTACAAACAAATAAATAAATAAATATCGGTGCTTTTTGAAGATATTTGTTATCGTAAAATGGAAATAAATGCATTAATTTACCGGGGATTATTAAATAACCGTTAAGATATAAATTAATAAGACCGGTTTCACTTGCTTAATCTTCATCGGGGTAACAAATTTAACATTAAAAAAAACATAGAGGGTGCATACTGAGGGAAATAGAATAAAAAATAATACAATGCAAGAGTGAGACAGATAAGTATACATTGGAAGAGAATGGGATAACATATTGTGTACAAGAAAGAGATAGAACGCTAAGGGAGGAAGGGAACAAGGGAGAGTGGGAATTTTTGAGGATTTAAATAGAAAAATGTACCTTCACCTAATATAGAACTAAAGGACAACGAAACCGGTCAGGGAATACATTTAAATAAATCCGTTTGTTTCATTTAATAATATGTCATATCACAAAGTTATTGCTTTCTTTGAAAACTTATTAAATATATTTTAGTGAAAATGAAATACACATATCTACCATTATTTAATCATATCCTGTCCTCTAACATTGCACTTTGAAACAGTTTTTGAAAAGCTCGGTTGTATCACATATTTCCAAGAAATGTGTGAGTTGAAGGAAGCTGAGAAACGGAGAAAATTTTCACAAATTCAAAAGCATCAGTCGCCCGCAGTAAGCCCTATTTAGATGAACAGAAAGTTTTCATAAGGTTTTCACTAATAAACTCCCGTATGGAGTCACCCCGTCCAAAGTCTATATCCAGAAGGAGTTCTGAGAGTTGAAGTTAAGAGAGTTTACTGATTTTACTGAATTTCTTAGACAATGAACACGAAACAGCAAGCACTAAATGGGAAAGTTGATATATTATTTCAAACTATTTGAGTAAATGTCATAGAAAGAAAAAAAAGGCTGTATTATATTGTTATTTAAAAAATATCATCATTCAAATAAACCAACAGAAATTAATGTATGCACATCTATGCAGATATTTTTTTTTTATTCTATTTTGGTCTCTAAATTTTTTCTTTGCATTACATTGTTACTATTTCCGTACACTTATATATATACGTATTTCAATTTCGGAGGCGGGTTTGGGTAACTAACACTTCTGCAACCATTCGGGTATGGCCAACATGTTGTCTCTGTCATACGGCATTGCTACTGCCACCTATGGAGACATTTTAAAGGTGTATGTAGGTACATAAACTAAATATTCTAACTTAAATATACACACTCTAACGACATCTATTGAGCGGCATTGAAACTACTAATATTTAGCGACACTACAATTATATAAGCACGTAATACGAAACCAGAAAAACATATTTTATAATACCAAATAAAAGAAATATCTAACTTTCTTCCCTACTTAACCCCTTATGAAAAAGTTAAAGGGTAAAGTAAATGCCAAATTATAATCTTTTGTTTTTCGAAGAATCTTCTCGGCACGATTTTACATATCTAAAGATATATTTCTTTTCAACCAATAAAGATGAATAATTTCTGAATAGTTTTAAGGTCCGTTCTGAATTCTATTGAGCTTTTAATACGTCTAAGTTCAAGAGAGAGTTTATTCAAAACTTCCACCAGGCTCAGAACTTAATACCTAACTGGATTACATATTCGTTCCTCTAACCCTTCAATTGCTGATGAAGTAGTATCCATTCATATAGTGTTTACTATGTACAACTGAATATTTTTTGTATATTTATAACAGAGTTGGTAAAAAAACTTAAAAACCCGATTTTTTAATAACTAGACCGTGAAAAATCACGGGATATTATACTTGCAGAATTGATAATGCATGTTAGTTAAAACGACTTAGATAAAACTAGTTTAATTTCACCCTGAGATATATTTAAAAAAATAAATAAACACTTAAATTAACGTGGAATTAAACTAACGTTCTGCTAAAGAAATATTATATTATAGGTAGGTACTTTATCGATTATTGGAATTCTTCTTATAGGTAATCAGTTCCAATTTTAAAAATAAAAATAAGATTTAAAACAAATCCGGGTTAATTGAACCGATCACAGGCACAATAAAAATTAGTACTTTTGATGATAATACCTACTTTCAAACAATTTACATTCAATGGAAAAGTTCATTCTGCAATACAGTGCTTTAAGATAATATATTTCGATACAAAATATAGAGATCAAAATATGACCCCAATGAATTCGGTCAATATGACACGGGCTTTGTTGGTATTTCATCGTTAAAACGGATCACAACTTTGAAAACGTGCCACAAATTTGATTTATGAAAATTTATCCCCTCGAATGAGCAAAGTAGTGTGAAATCGTGGTAGCTTTGACACATATACTGATTTGGTATAGGTGCTTAGCTGAGAAAGGACGAGAGAAAATAGTGGATAACGCACACCACTAAGCTGATTAAACACATAACCTTTAGACGAGACAATACCCTAAAATAAATCCAGAATCTTAACGATGTAAGTGAAGCAGCTATGCACAAAAATATGCGACGCGCGGCTCTGAGGTATTGGACAGACCTGCGGTTGAAACTGTCCTATCAAATTTTTAAAATAAAGTGGTAATCTTAACGATACATATGACTAAGTCGTGTAAAAATAATATTCTGCGTAACGGACCGACCTACGGTCGACTTAATCTCAAATTTTTCTAGAGGGATCCCTCGGTAAGTTACCAACTAATCGCCTAGACAAATAAAATCTGATGCTTACCGCTATTTTTTAGACATTTTATAACATTTTAAAACCATTTTACATCAAAATTTGAATGGTTATTTAATCATAAACATAAATAACGTACACCCTTAGGGATTTTGGATACTGTTTGAAGGTTATATTTTCGTCGAGAGACCTGGTAAAGGTGAGATTTTTTATACTACAGGTTCGCATTTCATAAAGACTGGTGAGTAAGTTACTTTTTGTAATAAAAATATTCCACGTTCATGCCCCCTCCAGTATTGTCACAACCCAACGGCGGTTACTGATTCACTTAAAGCTCTCTCAGATCAAATATAAATGTTGGCAAACCTTTCGCTAAGGAAGGAAGCGAACCAATCCTATATTTTCACAGGAAATGTTCAAGCAAAAGTAAAATAAAACCATTTTATTATATGGTATATTATTTGGAAGATAATCTCAGTATCGCCCTGATGTAAGGAACACCATTCTCTACTGAAACGTTGCTTGAAAAGACTTTAGCCGTGTTTGGTGACCAGATCTGAATAGTTACTTTCCCACTTCCCTCTTCCCCATCTCATCCCCCCCACCCTTCAACCACAGAGCTTACCCCAATTGGGGATGCCATAGTCTCACCTGCTCCAGACGGTCGGTATCAGTTGAGACTCACAGTATTCACATAAAAAATAATCTAGTCAATAAACCGGTGAACTAACTTACTGATGCAATAAGTTGAACCTACCAAGAAATGAAAATTATCACAAATATAAGCATATTATTTAATCGTGATTTAAGTAATTTTACGGTATTTGTCACAGCTAGATTACGTGTTATTTTCCATCACTAAATCATGAAATAATCAGCCATCAGAGCATTAGTAAAAAAAAAGGTTCTAGACGCGTTTCGCTTTTTTAAATTATTCAAAAATTGCCACTTTAGTAAAATGACCTGCAGCATGCAAATTCCATATTATCGTCTAAAAACTATACTTACTCTGAATTCTTTAGCTGCATTCAAGTACAAACAAGCAAAAAGTAAATCTGAATAGTGAAGAAAATAAATTTTCAAAAACTTGAATTAATTATGATTCGCAAGGAAAAATCCGATAACATTATCACTATCTTTATTGTATTTTATGAATGTGATATTATACTTTCTGACATGATTATTATTTATCGAGGGGAAAAATGATTAAGTTTGTTTCCAAATTATTCAAGGCGCGATAACTTCTGCTGGCCCTACCCAAGATTGATGTGATTTTATGAATATCTAGTAGGTAATACGTAACTTGACTAAATGATATTCTCTTAGGGTGTGTTCTCACGTGCTTGCAGTGGCATGCTGGTCGAGTGCCATAAGTGGAATCACACGCTCTTTACATAATGCACATGCACCATTTATTATTTTACCTAACACTCAAAACGAAGTCATTTACCTAAAAATTAAACTGTTTTTTAAAAGCATCTATATTACGCTCTATTAAAATAAGTATGACTGTTTTTGCACGTATATTTCTCACTGAAAGAATAACAGAAAAATGGTTGACTTTAAATTAAAATTCTGTTTAAAATTTTCTTTTAGCAACCACTAGTACTGTTTTCAATAATTAAATTAAATAAAGTGGTTTAAACCCTATTGTTCCAAAATCCCATCGTGGATTTCCTAATAACTCTCCGCACTTTCCAGGATTATGAACTTTTAAAAATGTTCCAAGCGTACATAAATTTATTTATTCGCTTGGCAAGGAAAAAACGCAGCTTAATAGTATTATTCTAGCTTGTCGTTTCGTCACTTGCAAATATGTTTATTTTATCTTTTAATAATTGCAAAGCAAGACTCCATGTCAAATGTCGTCAACCGATTTTAAAATATGTAGTTCTGTCTTTATTTACCGGAAATAACATGACGTATTTTTATTGTAATGAACGCTTATTGAGCTGTTAAATATTAATTTTTATATGTCTTCATTTAAATTATTATTTTTTATAACGTTGGAGAGAAAACTTTTTTTTTCTGAACATACGTAGCTATGCTGGGGAAACTACAGAGGATAGATCTAGAAAATGTATGTTTAAAAAACAAATCTATAGAAACAGTGTTTATTTTTTACAATTTACAAAAACATAATTTTGTAAAAAGGAAGTGAGTTATTACAAAAATAGTGTCAGTCGGGGAATGAGGGGGATCGATATTTTGCCCTGGCGTAACCTACACAGTTATATTCTCAGTATTTTTTTTTAATATTACAAAATACGTCAGGAATGACGTATAAATCCATCTCTTCCATTGCGGTGCAAGCGTTGGGTCGAGAGGCGACTCGAGAAGTTAAAGGGTCTCTCTCAATCCGGTCGGCCAAGCAGTTGGTAGGCAAACGTATCCGCCACCTAGACCTAGACCTCAACCCATGACATGGTATCTGCTGTGTCGAGGTAAACAGTAAGAGAAAGCGGCAATATTGTATTGTAGTATTGTTATGAAATCACAGTACAAGTTATTGGTATACGGTGGTCTTTAAAGCGAGTTTATTAATTTTATAGTACGTGACTCAATCGCATGCTGTAAGTTAGCATGCTGAATAAACCAGCTCTAACACAGTAAAAGTGAGTAGCTTCATGCTTCATGCCGGATGGCGCTCAATCAAGCGGCCGAGTTCATTAATGAATGCCTCATTCATTCTGTAACTCATTCTCGATCTTAATTTGAAACATGCAATTAGAGTCTTCTAGGTTTGCGATCATTCAGTCTCAGAATAAATTACAGCGTAATGACCTAATTCTGCATTGAATCATTTTCTCGACTGAATAGGACATCATAGTTTAGGTAATAATTTAATGGAACAAGACATTTTAAGTGCTTTTACGTACAGTAAAATGATTTTTCATATCGAAGAGAAAATTAAGATAACGTTGGTAGTTCTTATTTGAAGTATGTGTAATACAGTTAAATATGACCGAAGGAGATAGGATCCCATTAACTGAAAGCAGATACTCTGCTTAGAAAGAACATACAAATAATGTATTCCAGAATATAAGGGTAACCTTGGACAAATGGAATAGTTAATCTCCACACAGAGATCTAAAGATTATAAATAATGATATGATACGTGATAATTATCTTATCTAACTGGTGATGAAACTGATATGTTTTATAAAGTACTTAAAGTAACGGAAGAAGGTTATAGGTGTAAGACCTACATATCGGCACGTGTGATGTAAAATATGGCGATCAGAGCACAACTTCCTGTCGTACGACGATAGGGTTCATTGCGTTCATTGGCACAAATAGCATCCTCAGGAGTGCGGGATCCCGAGCGTGTTCTGGAGATGTTTACGACCTTCGATCCCTTGCGTGGCAATTTTATTACGACAGAATAATAATAAATTTTAGTATAGTTGCCATAAAAATAGTATAATCATTTAGAGCATTCCGCGGTAGAGAGGGACTAGGTACCTACTACCAGCAACTTTGACAAGATTAAAAGGTATATCTGTTGATTCATAATATAATTAACTATGGTCATCTAGTTCCTACTGCTAGAACAAGAAAAATGTTTTTTTTTTGTTTGTTTTTGGGGTGCTATGCCGTGTTGCGCTAACTCCTTCTTTAGCCGACGTTTCGGACAGCGTTGCAGTGTCCATCATCAGGGCAGATCCGGTAGATCCGAAGATGTGATCCGGATCTGCCCTGATGATGGACACTGCAACGCTGTCCGAAACGTCGGCTAAAGAAGGAGTTAGCGCAACACGGCATAACACCCCAAAAACGACCTCCAGGCGAGAGCCTTATCCCTGGACCATGGAGGCCGTCAAACGTAGTAGTAAAAATTTACTATTTCTTGGCAAGTTATAATAAAGTGTTGTGTACAAAGATACAGTGTTTCGATTCACCAAAAACACTATATTTTTTCATTACATTACTTACTACTGGTTAACTCTGTCCTATATCGTCAGAAGTCAGAAGACAGAGGTGTATATTTTACAACTCTAATGTGATTAATTTTTAGTGTGATGAGCAACTACAAAAATATTATTAATTAAGTAAATGTATTAAATTTATAGATAAAAGCTTTTGTAAAAATAAGTGCCCTGGGCTGAACCATTACTATTGTTACTATTATTGCACAAGCACGCGACATTTCGTTCCATAAGTCTGACTTATTTTAAACACAAAGCTGGGTTACTTATGTAGGTATATTATGGTACCGAAAAGAATAATTACAAAATCACAAACAAGCCATTGTAAGGTTTTCATATGATTCCATTTTCAAGGGTTGTCTAAAAGTCGCCGAAAAGTTCGCAGCTTATAAAAGCCCCCATAAAAATAATCCTTGAGGAGAGCCAATCCGGTTCTGGAAGCGCTTTTTACTCAAGGCGGGAAAATAAATACAAACTGGGAAAATATGTCAAACGTGTTTGGAATAGAAACATCCGCATTAGGACCTATATCAGACGAAGGAATAGGAAGGAGGACTTGTCATTTTAAAGAAAAAATATGTATTAAATGCAATACAAATGGTTTCTTAAATCTACATTCAATATATTAATTGATTACATTCGGTACATTAGGCAAACATTTACAATTTAAGTAAATTTGGCATTCTGGGCAGCCTAGTTACTAGTTACTTAACTGTAGGTAGTAAATAAGGCATATCTCGGAGCTTTAGAGCTGGCCAAATTAATAAATAATGTCAAAAATATAGGTAACATCAGGTACATCGAGTTCCAGTTTCATAAAAAGATGTAGGTGGGTGAGAAGAAAATATATAGGCCTTAGTGAAAGACAATTTTTGATAGGATAACAATAATAACGGCTTGATCATAATGACGGTGCATGGTCTGAAATGTTTTTAATTTTTTTATTTAAATATAAATTACAAACAATACAAAACAAAATAAACCTTTGTCTGTCCAATTAGGAAGGATTCCCGTTTCAGGACACCCAAATTGTGTATCTGACAATGGAATGGCGATGCTGTCAAAACAAATTTTGGATAACATTAGTAATTGCATTCAGAACAGATGAATGGTTTCTTTCGGGACAATCATCACAAGTCTGAGATTCTTTCCAGGGCCTTTTGGAGAACATTTACTATTGTATACTTAGAATTTCCACATTTATAAATCTGTATAAGACTTGTGAATCCTATAGTACTATATTTTTAGAATTTCTTAGGTGTAGAAATTACACATTACTAGACCAGAATATATGCCATATGACATATGAATTTCCAATTTTAAAATTTCGAATCTTTATTTATTAAATGGCTAGTCATTATTATACAGTAATCGAAATAACACCGCGCAAAAGATTCGTAAATTTAAATTTAAATAATAACAACAATAAAGATCAAGTTATTAGGAACAAAAATAACCATTTTTAAACTTGAAATAAAAAGTGACTTTAGATCTTTAAAATGACAATGGTGGCGATAATGTTGAAATTACTTCGTCAAGTCGACCTCCCTTCTTAAATTTCGCCAAAAAGTGAACAGACTTGTCTAAGCACAGGCCAAAATTTGAATTTATTTTACACATGTAAAATATGAAATAAAGCTTCCCTTTCGAAAGAAATAATTACAGAACTCAGTAACAATAATAATAAAGCCAAGTGCCGTTTTCGTTAGAAAATCCCCTTAAGGCGATGCACTACGTCGTGTAATATTTAGAGCGAGTAACACGAATAGAGCCTTCACAGAACATAAAAATCAACTTTGAAATTTGATGAATTGTTCAAATTTTTTGAAACAACCATCCATAGTTAAACAAAAAATAACTACATTAAGTCCATCAAAGTTTGGCTTAAGGAATTATCGGAAAAATCCTACCTAACCCAAACTAAACCGTGAAGTTATACAGTAGAAGTCGCTAAAAACCCTCTATCCAAAACGTTGTTCCTCCAGCACATGATCTCCTAGTGAGGACGACTAAGAAAATATTCTACTTCTCTCTTATAATATTTAATATTTGTTAATTTATATAGCGCCGTTTTCGTGAAAAATCACCTCAAAGGCGCTGAAAATTTTGTATTTATATTAGAGATGTGCCGATTATGACTTTCGCCGACTAGCCGACTAGCCGATTAGTCGGTTGTAATAAGACCGACTAGTCGGCCGACTAGTCGGCTAAGCCGACTACGGTTTCGGGGATAGTTCTAGGTACCCTGAAATGTCGCGCATGGCCAAAGTGTACCTCTGCTGTCCCGCAAGTTCTGTTTACAGTGAGAAGCTGTTCTCAGAGGCCGGAAACATATATGGAACAAAAAGAAATCGATTGCTACCAGAAAGGGCAGAAGCTTTAGTCTTCTTACATCATAATTTACCCTTAATTAAAAAAATATAAGTAAGTTATAAAAAATATAAGGAGATTATGATATTTTTGGTTGTCACAATTGTGACTTTGATTTGATTAGATTATGTAGGTATGGTTATAAGTAATATGTTTTTTTGTTTTTATCAAACAGTTCATGTTTAGAATTTTTGGATATATATATATATATAATATATACATATATTACTGTGCATCTTGTACATACAATTTTGCTTTAATACATATAACTGAGTTTGTTAATTTAAAAAATCTACTTTTTATTTTAATAATAAGAAATACTTATAAATGTTCATTGAAGATACGAAGATATTATGTTGTTTTTTATGTTAATTAGGATAGGTACTAATTTTGTTCAATAAATGTCATAATTATGTTTTCTTTACAAACAAGTAATTTTAAAAACTGATTACCAAAGGAAAGATTGCTTTACATTTTTTAATGTATAAGACTGATTATAAAAAAATAAAAAAAATTTAATCAAGGTTTTTATTTCATGTAGTCCCCCGCATTCATATTATTGAGAAATACATACAACGTAAGAAGCCGGATAGTCGGCGCTCTTTGCCGATTAGTCGCCGACTAATCGACGACTACAATAGTGGCCGGATAGTCGGCTTTACCGACTAGTCGCCGACTAGTCGGAACATCTCTAATTTATATTTTACAAACATCTTCTTAAAATGTCAAAATTATAACATTTACATGCGATTTTTATATTGCCACTTAAATTATTACGTAACTATCGTATATTTGAGTATATAGTATACCGTATATTTTAATTTAAATAAATACTTTGTGATGTGATATTGTAAGTTATAAATAATAAATGGATAATATTATGTTTCCTACTATTGTTAGATAAATTCATCACAACGCTGCATCATCAGTTATATAATCGACGGGTGTGAGTATATCCGGTGGCTGGACCCGGACCGAGTATAACCCGATTATACTCGGACGGTCACTTATTGTTTCCTTAGTTTATTTGGACGGGACGGCCGTACATTATTCAGATGGGACAAGTCTTAGTTTATTAGGACGGCCGGTCCGGGTTTATTAGGGTGGCCCGGTCTCACTTTTTACACGAGGAACGCGTTCTTAGGAAAAGGGGGTGTGTGATATGAATTGTCACTTGTCAGCTCAAATCTGTGATTTTGGCTTGACGAAAAAAAGGGTCTTTGGGTAGGGTGGGTGATGGGAGTATTTCTTAAGAAAGCAAGGAGGTAAATAGATAGATTTAGAGGACGATAAAATCACGAGACGACTGATCCTTGTATAATTTATATTACAGACCCATATTAGTAATTACGTGGGTTTGTCAAGATTACGTAAGTGTCTAATGGTTGGTTTCTTATGCTATTGTTATTGTAACCTACTTGTGTATACATTTCAAAATAATAGCATCACCATCCGGCTTCTCCCATTATTTAAATACCAATTTTTTTTCTTGTCGAACAAAAGACAAATATGGAACAAACAAGATGACTTTTTGATTTCATGAACGGAAAAATATTGATCGAGAACTGAAAATAATTCCGTTGATGAAGAGATAGAAAACGTGAAAAAATTTCATAACGCCAGAGTTCATTAACCATTGGATCGCTTTTGCTACTACAAACTAAAATTATTTATAACGAAAAATAAAGTTTGTACAAATTATCTTATTTTTCTATAAATCTGTACTGCAGTGTACTACGTCCAAATAGTTCAAAATATCTAGGTACTCCTACTTGGTAGTTCTTATGAAAACAGAGTGTTTAAATTATTTTACTATTTTCTTTTAACTGTGCAATTGGCAAAGTCCTTTTTTTAACTTGAGCATTTGGTATTTCATCTATCTGTAAATTTGTTTTGTTACATTCCGGTTCCGGATTCAAGATGCCGACCATTTTAACCTGTCGTGAGCAGCAGTAGCCGATAGGCAAGATAAAAAAATAATTTCTCTGGATATAAGTAGCCAGTCTGGAGAACAAATTTACGGTAGATTTAGATTACATATATTTATCAGGTAAGACGGTACAATTAACAAAAATAAAATTTTACAAAAAACAATTAAGTTATTACCTTATAGAACCTTAAATATCTTAAGTAGGTACCTACATACAAACCAATCATATTATTTCGGAGGTAATTTAGGTCGTTTTTAAAATAAAAAATATATTTTTTTGGGCGAGAAGTCTACTGTTTACAGAACTACAAGTCTAACTTCATAGAGCATCGTTGAGATGCAGGCATAACTAACTAATTTAATACGATTGTTCCCGCTTTACGTTGCCAGGTTACCGTAAACATCACAAATTTAGATTCTTTGCGCTTGACAAAAGTGTTCTTGTGAATTTTATCGGAATAAATTAGAAGGTAGGTACCTACGAATTTCAATTAGTACTATAAGAAACGTACCTTTGTTCCGTTTGACAATCCATTACGCTAATTAGTAAAATTCGTTGCAATAATTAAACCCACACGCCATCATGTCTGACGTTGTGCGTTCAATCAGCATGCGAGTACGTTAACCCGATCAATTAATTACGGGGCCTTTAGCGCGTACTAGCATTATGAATCCCGCAGGAGGCAGGAGTATAGCGAATAAGGGCGCAATAGCTAAATATTATTTATATTTTACAAATCACGTTTTACACCTTTATATAAAGCAAAACTACCTTTTATCTGAAGCAGTACAAAACTCTCGCACTGCGAGCCCTGGCGTGTTCAAATTTGAACATTTCTTTCAGTAATTTATAGATTATCGCAACTATTTCTAGGGCGCAACGTCATTGCTTCAGCGTAGCGAAGTTCTGTTTACATTTCGTCTGTCAGTATATTTGTTTGTACGATCCGTTTCCGTTTGATGATGGTGGCCGTTTTAATGGTTCAATAAAGATGATTTATTCAAATTATACATGTGGTCAACGAATGCCCGCTCTATTAATTCCCCGGCGGGATTGATGAGGTTTACATAGCGACCCCCCCCCCCCAACCATACGAAAGAAGAAGAATTCAAATGTTAAAGTGCTTATTTGGAATTTCTTAATTTTTCAACCTATACCTACTTACCTGCCTGAAGAAAGTTTGAGATTTTTTTTTTATTATTTTTGGAATAACTTAGTGAGTAAAACCTCAAATTGTAATATTTAATTATTGAAGACAATATTAGCGATTCTTAACATGACCCAAAGAGATAGGATCCCATTAGCTCAGTTGGTAGAGCGACGTCCTTGCAATTCGAGGGTCCTGGGTTCAAGACCTAGATTTGTTTAAATTTTCGTTTGATAATCGCTTATTTTGAATTCAATAGTCAAAAAAAATAATACATTGTCATTGAAATAGCGTTTTGAAAAAATTGGATAGTTAATTATTTTGTGTAGTGTAGTGACAAATTATATTTGACATATGTCAACGATATCACTAACTCAAATTAAGAAAAAAAAATCCGTTTGAAAAACACCTATAATTAATACAGACCCTTTGCAATACCTATCTGAGATCATTTCGCCTTCCTCTGTTTTTATCTGTCCAGTACAAAATGATAAACAACAAACTGCATTACTAAAAATATCTCAACTTCGTAATGACACTGATAAAAAAATCTCATGTCAAATGATGTTCAACTATAAATTCAAACTACATGACATCACGGGCATTGTAATTGCTGCCAATTATGCGTGGACATTCCTTCTCCACGTGATAGCATCCGTCCTGGTCCGTCCGCCCGTGTAAGAAGACGCTTTGAAGAAACAGCATACATCATACAATGTATGGGGCTATTAACCGTTGTCATTATGCGCTCCTGGTACATTTCATATTACTCAGCGTACTCGCGTATCAAATACGCTGGGAAAAGATTTGTTTGTTTGAGTTGATGTGATATTATGGTTAGACTATAAAAAATCTTTTCCAACGGGACCGTTGGCGTCATGTATCTTTTATCAGGAGATTTTTCAATGTGGATGAGTGTTTCAGGCTCATAATTGTTGCTTATAAATAAAAGAAGTAGTAATATTCATTATAAACAATTTATTCTAACGAATTTACTAAACGAAGTAATAATAATAATTATTATTTCACAGTTGATTTTCTGTATAGGTTCTACCTACACATATTTTGTTATTATTTAAGTTTTTAAAAGTAACTGGCCAATAATAATATAATAATATAACTTGAATAGCACCTTTACAGAACTTGAAAACCAACATTGATGAATTGTTCAAATTCCGTGAAACAACCTATCTAAGGACGGGTTGTTTCGGAGAATTTGAACAATTCATCAAATTTCAACGTTAATTTTCAAGTTCTGTGAAAGATTTTATCAAGTTCTGTTTTTATTTCAGTTTTGTCAAGCAACCAGCCTATAATGATATAATAACAGAACTTGAATAGGACTTTCACAGAACCCGTAAATGAACGTTGAAATTTGATGAATTGTTCAAATTCTCCGAAACAAACCGTCCTTAATGATTCGTAACATTTCGAAACGTTCAAAATTCAATCAATATTTAAGTACAAACATTTGAATTATCGAATTAATCGCTCGGATATGACTAGACCCAAATTTCATAATGGACACATATTGTCCATTTTATCGACGGCATCCAAATACGCTACAAAAAACGTTATCGTTTTTTTGACATGGAAGTTGACTGTCATCCAAATTCAAGCGATTATTTCGAAATATCAGTCGATTATTCCAATATTTCGGGCGGGGATATTTCGATTACGCTCACCGCTGCTACAAATTGGCGTAAGTCGTTATTTTCGGGGAGCAATATCTGTTTATTCATAGCCACTTGTAACGGTTAATGGTCATAGCTAAACTTGGGCATTAGCCTCTTTCATTGCCGAAGTTGTGCAATTAATATTCACGGGGATATTGTTCTCTTAACTATCGGACTTTACAATCAACGGATCGATATAAGATTTATTACGAATTACAAATGTTAATTTTATCCCTACAAACTGCTAATTATTATCTCAATGCGTACCGATGTAACTTCTATGAGAAAATAATAAATAATACAAAAATACAGTTGATTGTTTTATAGTGAAACATCTAATAAGCAATAATTGTTGAATGAAAAATACCAGTACACATTAATAATTTGGCGGGTTTTGAATAAGCAGACGTAGCGCAATTGGTAGAGCACCTGACCGGCTGCGGGATCATTTCCCGTCTGCAGCATGAATTTTTCTCGGAAGATTTTTCAATTTATATAGGTGTTTCAAGCTAATAATTACTGCTGAAAAATAATATTTATAAAAATTTAAAATGGCTCACCTAGAACAACTATAGTTGAACAACTATGGTTTGGTCTCAGATCTCAACAGCCATATTTTTTCATCTTTTAGTAGATTGTGTAATGATTTATGTATATTATATACCACAATGGACAGTGTTGATTGCTTAGTGAAATTATGTTCAAGGGTTCAGGTGTGTTCAACTAAAGTTGTTCACCTATAGTTGATACTTTTACAACGCGGATCATCACTGTTTATTTTCTTGAGAATCGAACACAAAAACAAATTATCACGACAGGAGCTTTGAGACATTCAGACCACACAAGGGGCGAAAAAAATGATTGCCAAGTACGGTACCTAATTAATATGCACTACCATATTTTAAAAAGGAAACTGATCGTGATATTATTCATAATGTGTTCCGCGTTTGTAAAATTCCAAGTCCCCTTACTAAAATAAGCATTCGACAGCATAAAATATGTTATAATGTGGGCATTATCTGTGATACTTTGAATAAAGCGTACGGGCCGCACGATTCGAGACAAAGGACCAAAATGTTAATGGTCAAATTCCTACATATGAAGGCTATGTCACACAACCTTTCTTTCTTATTTAAGTAATATAAATAGAAAAATAATAGTAATATAAGTAGAAATTAGTAATTTTATATGTTTCTGGGAGGTAAATGGTCCTACGTACATTTTATCAACTTAATGTGAAGAACTGTATCAATGTATTTTATTTATTTTTGTATTTGCCCATTGGCCTTTTACTATGCATAGTTTACAAAAAAATAAAAAAGATTATAAGTAGTAATTACCTAAGGACTTAATTATTATCAAAGGATAATACTACATATGAGACAAACCATTAAAACTATATTACACACAATATAACAATCAAATGAAAAAATACACTTTGTAAAACACCACTCTTATTTTGAATTAATATTAACAGCCAACCAGGTTTCGCTTAGCTCAAGCTTCATCAGGGCTTATTATATCAACTGATACAGTTGATATAATAAGTTAACAACATTTTCAGGACAACGAGTTTTCCGTTCGTATGGTTTAAGCAAGACTAGATACTAGTAGTTCTGTGAACATTAGACAATAGTGATGTTGATAATTCTGATTTGAGAGCTCATAACACTCTTGCGAACTCTAGTGGAGTAAAAAGGTCATATCCAACACGGCTACCATATTGATAGGATTGACCGGACACGAAACACATAAAATTTTACAGACAGACGAAAACCAAAGTAAGTTAAAACAGGTTAACAAATTAACCGATTAAAAATAAATCTAAAACTAATTAACTAACTAACTAACCATCACGCCGTTTCCCCGCAGGGGTAGGCATAGAGGACGGACCGCCAAACAACTCGGTCTTGGCACACACTCCTTGCCTCATTCACATTCATACATCGTCTCATACATGCTCTTCTATTCTTCTGACTCTTGACATGGCCCGACTCAAGTATCTGATTCACTTGGTCGTGCCATGTCTTCCTCGGGCGTCCCCGATTTCTGCTACCATTCACATTTGCATCGTATATTCTCCTTTAACGATATTTACATATTTACAGGTGTTCCTAATGAATTACGTGTGAAAGGATTCGGGTTTGACGGACAATAGAGAATGCCAACAATGAACATCTCGATATTGTGTAAAATTGCACACCCGGAATTAACAGGAAGGTTAACAGGTTGGGTAAGGTACGATTTACCCGTGGGTAGAATTTAAGCGTATAATATAATAATATAGGTAGTACACTAAGAAGATTATTCAAGAATAACAAGATGGCACGGTTAGAAATAAAATCCCAGTCCTTTATCATTTACAACGAGATTCCTACATCAATGGATGAAATAATGCTCGTTTATACGGGTAATTCATAATACCATTATAAAGAGTAAAGTAAAATGTTCTGGACAGAGGCTATTAACAACAGTCCTCGGTACTTGTATGGATTTCACAGGGGAGACCCGCGTAGTCGGAATGTGGGTAATTTTTTTGCGCTCTAAGGTTGAAAAACTTGCAAAACTAAAGAAAAAAAAATCTGTATGTGACGGGAATAAAATTTTCACCGTAGTTACGACGGGCTTTACGGCGGGCGAAATGACGTTAGTTTGAAAGATTACCGTTGCGGCGTAGGCAAATTTATGGAGAATTTCCTCAGCGGAGTGAAATCATATTTTTTCAGTTATATACGAAGAACTGGTTGAAGATTTAGAGGGATTCCTTGCATGAACCCGCGTGAGGTGAATTATTAAACTAAATGATAAAAAGATAAGGGAAAAAAGATCAATTTGTATTACCGTACTTTACCTTTTTGGCTTACGAAAGTCGTTCTACAGTAATTTGTCCAAAAATGTTATTGAAGATTCTATTAAAAATAAACTGAGAAATCAAACCTTAGTGTTTTTCTTACGTCACTGAAGCGTTGTTAGTACTGTATCTTGTCTTACCTGTAACAAAAAATAAATTAAATTAATTACATGAAAACAAGAAAAAATCAATGTATCTAATTTTACACAATTTTTTTTCTTCTTGTAGGTAAATAATTTATATATTATCTCGCTTTATTATTATCCCTCGACCACGGAGGCTGCCATAATTATGTTGTTACATAATATATGTTTTTAAAAATAATATAATAACGGTGTTTTGTATAACAAATATCAATTAAACAAATAGAACGATTCTTATGAAATTTTATAATGAAGGGGATTGTAGGTATTTTCATTATTAATTTCAATGGCGAAGGTTTTCAATGACGTAAGTATAAAGCATAATAAGCGTATAAGTATAAATTCACAGGTACTTTCATATTTTCGACTGATAAAATAAAATTATAGGTTTTAAGATCCCCCGTAGGTGCCATCAGAGTTAGTTTTATTGAATTTTAACTGTCAATTAGTAAAAGTTGTCTATATTTTTCTATAATACAAGCTACCATGAAAAATGAGTAACCTGAATATAATAATGATACCTCCAAGACTCCATTTCATAATGTATTGTTATTATCGTAATGGAGATAAGTACTTTTTCTCTATGTCATTGTTTGTTCAGTTTTCTGAGAACTTGATATTCTGTTCGGACAACGAAAATAATCTACTGAAATAATATTATATTCTTTTTGTGTTTCAAGATGTACTAAATACGGTTTTGGGTTTCAAGGTTTCCTTTTCAAATCAATACACAAATATAAAATCAAAATTATGATTTTAATTCTGATGAAAATATATTTATTAATAAGAAACTTTCTCATCGAGTTTTTTTAACTAACTCGAAGACTCATCACGACGTTTGTGCAGGGATAGGCAGAGAGGTGAGACCTCTACACAACTCTCGTATACACTCATTTCTTCACTTGATCGTGCCATGTTTTCTTCGAACGTCCGCGAATTTTTCTAACACTAACTTCCGCGTGATATATTCTTATTAAACTTCTTTCTTCGATCATCCTATCTAAATTTTAAAAAAATTGAGGGTGGATGCGTGTGTACGAAAGTGCATACCGTTGATAGATCCGTTTTAGCCCATCTATCTTTAACATACTTATATAAACGATGTAGTTATGTATACAAACCTATCAGAACAATGGTGTATATTAACATATTTGACTCCAGAGAGAAGAGGTTCAGAAAATAGAAGATAGAATTAAACCTACTGGTTCTGAAAAGAATCTCTCATCATTGACGCAATCTTCACCACAGTTGAATTTTTTGTTTTTTGTATCATATTTTATTCTAAATGTATAAGAAATTTAGAGCTTGGCCTATTTCAACACATCGCCCGCCACACATTCTATTCGGTAGTGTATGGCAAGCGATGTGCTGAAATAGGCTAAGCCATGTTGCGTAGCGTAACATGTGTCACCTACATATTAAAGTACCTACAGTATTAAAAAAATTGTCCCTACGCGACACAAAACACACCAATAAAACAATGTGTGTAAGTACCTAAGTAAAGAAAACCTCACCCCAAAATAATTTAGGAAACAACGATATTAAAAAATCACTTCAACGATGATCGTTAATGTTTAGTCAAACCAAAATTTCAGTACCCCTGAACATCGAATTCCGAAGTTCATAGGTTGTTTCAATTGCGACCTTTTTTTTTTTTTTTTTTTAACGAATTCAATTATCGGAGGCAATAAATATTAGCAGAATGCGGTGTGACATGTGACGCCGCTCGATAAAAAGCCTTATCTTTCGGTAGTTTTATTTGTTTTTAGGGGCTTAAGCCTTCCCCCTTTCGGTGGACGTGCGTATGGCGCGGACGCGACCGGCATGAATTATGGACCGCGCTTCTAGCGGTCTCTTCCCGGGAGATGTGTTAGCACTCGTATGTGCAAACCGGGCGAAATTATTTAATACAATTGACACAAAATTAGGAACGCGCCCGTTTTGTGGAATGGACTTTGTCTTAACTGGCACGTGACCAAATACAGCAGGAAATGTAGACTCAATTTTTGTATTACAAAATATTATTTGATGTACAGAAAAAAAAATTGTTTTAGACCACTTTAATTTCTCCTCCTCCTCCCCTTTTGTCCTCTCAGACATAGAATTTTATTTATTATGTGTCCCTTTGATTACTGTCAGAACGTGATAATTTTTGTGTTATTTACGAGTTTTACTAAAATCTTCATAACTCACGTTTTGGGAAACGTAGCCTCATTCTAAAAAATGTTTTGGAAAGATTATGAAATCCACTATCGCATTGTGTTGTTATACGTAAATATTTGCGTTTCTAAATATACATTTTATGAAAACGTCAAAAATATGTAAAAATCGCTTACCATTATTTCAAAGCCTTGAAAAATGTACTTTTTTCTGAGTAGCATAAAGGAATAACACTTTGTACAGTGAAGAAATATATTTAAAAACTATTAGTCACCTCAAAATACTAACCGTCCAAACTAAAATATTTTTAATAAATTATTTAGAAACGCAATAAATCATTAACGAACATCTTGACAGTTTCAATCGGCTTAGATAATGCACCTCTACGTTCCATAGATATTCTTGAATACAGACGCGTAGCGTTATTCATTATCGATACTCTGTTTTTTAAATCATGGCAATCCATATACTAGTGATGGAAATAAATCAATTTTTGTAAAATCTCGCGCGTTTACGTGAAAAGACGTTCTAATGTCTTGACCGCTATTATCATATTTACCTATTTTGACGTTCTAATGTTCTGAGTGGAACCTCCCACTCAAACACCTAAATTATAATTTATTTTTTTATATATTGTCAATATTTTGTATCATATGTTAGTTTTAATATTCTCCTGACGAAGGAAGGGTGCTTCCGAAACCGGTAGAGTGTAATTAAAATTATTAAAGTTGTCTTAAACAAATTTATATATTTTTAATATAAATTATGACTAAGTACAATATAAATTATGACAAAGTAAATGCTTATTACAAATATGTATTATTTGATGATCCGAGTGGTGTTTGCAACTATTTATTGAGTATCGCTTGGTTGGTAGAAGGTAGATACATATAAATATTAAATCAAAAATTATTTCGATTGGAATGGCGATACGCTATGTCAGACAAATTTCAGAGTGACAGAGTAAGTAAGCTAAGTCAGGGGCAACATTGGTTTACGTTCAAATCTATATGGAAGGCATTTCTAGTGTGTATTATCTATTCAGTGGTGCACGAGATATCAGCAGAGCGACATCTACATAAAATACTGGTAGCAATTCATCTAGCAGCATCTGTACCTGTACAGGTTGTGCAAGGACAGACTGGCCGTTATGATGAACACCGCGAGGCTATCCGAAGGTTCGAGAAGGTGAATGTATAGGCACTAACACCGCCTTAAAACCCTAAAAAACAAACATCATGTTTAATAATAATAATAATAATAACATGGAATTTATATAGCGCAGTTTAGTGTCATTTCACTTCAAGTGCGCTTAACTACTCGTATAACAAACTTTAAAAAAATGGTAATTCAGTGTTAATAGTTCTTAAAATTATTCCTACAGTGTGCCTTACCCAATACAGATCTAATATTATAACACTAAATACACTGTTTATACAAAGTGATGACAAAACTTAGAATAACAATAACAGTAGGACAGGACAAAACACGAATATTAAAACTAAAACATAACATAAAACAGGAGGCAGTTTTTGCTCAGAAATGAGAATTTTCTGAGCAGACACTAAAAAGGTACAATAAGGAGACAACCGAAACCAAACAATTACCGGAAGTTTTAGAATATGGCTTATTATAAATATTGAAAAGAAGTTAAAATTTATAAATGGTAAGATTTTTCAAATAATTTTGTTTTTAAAGCTCGTTTAAATTCAGCCAAATTCTGGAGATTAGTAAGAGCTGAGGGAAGTCTATTCCAGATGAGAGGGCCTGTTACACTAAAAGAACGATCATAGTAAACAGCTCGATTTGACCTAGAAAGTTCGATTAGACGATTACTAATATCTAGATCTGCTGACCTTAGAGTAAGCTGTCTATTGCTTAAGTTTTGTCGGATACATAGTTCCGATATATATGCTGGCGCCATTCCTTGCAATGCTTTGAAGGTCATTAAGCAGATCTTAAATGTTTCAGAAAGTCTGAGAGATCTCCGTCACGTCCAGCTGCATTTCCTGGTTTAGTTGAAGTGATGGCGGTGACTATATCATCAGTTGAGCGGCGACCACAGTTCACAGGTCATTATAGCGTTTTGGTCGTTTTTAACAATGGATCTACAGATCTACATCCATAGTAGTTGCTGAGCAAAAGCAATTATTTGCAGTAGTTGATGAGCAATGCACTTATGATTTTATAAATATAACTGTTGTTGCAATATTTGATAATAAAACGACATGTTATTCAGAATGTGTTTTTTTTTAAATCCGTATAAGGAGTAATTTAAATTGACCTACTGGTCTGAAACAAATTCTAATCGGATTTAGTAAAGTTTCTATTAACACTAAGTGAACCCGCGATGCTTTGCTTTGTTAAAGTCTTTCTCAGTTGTCTCCGACTACTTTCACCATTCATTTACTGTATACCACAATGTTACTGTTTAAAAACAACATTCGCCCCCATTTTGAATATGCTTGTGTTTTTTGGTCTCCTTTTTATGCTGTCCACATTCGACGCATTGAATCTGTTCAACATCGGTTCTTAATAGGGAGTGCTAGGAGGCTAGGTTTAGAAAAAGGCAAATACTCATATTATGAAATTGAACTAACTCTAAACCTCTCTCCTTTGGAAGTCCGTCGGGAAAGAAATGACCTCATTTGCTTCTTCAAAATTATAAATGGTATTATTGATTCACCTACTCTACTGCAACTCATTCCCTTCAATATCCCCTCGCACAGACTCAAAAATAATGAACTGCTCTTCCTCAACCATCATTCGACAAATTATGGATATTATTCACCATTGTCCAGAATGTGTAGACTGGTCAACTCAAGTCAAAACCTTAACTTTTTTGGGATAAGTCTGAATGATTTTTGCCAGTCGCTAAACAAGTGACAGAATATTATAAGTGTCCTGTGGTCCTGACCCACGGCGTATTCTTGACTTGATTCGACTTGTCACTTAATTTTCTTATATTATATCTACCATATGTCTTTGCTTTCATGTACCTTTGTTTACTCTTGTATTTTTCATTTTACTTTATTCGTGTTATTATTTTGTAATTTGGACGATGTCCGTTAATAAATAAATAAATTACATCGACCAAATTTCGACTCCGTATCTCGGCGCAGAGATATTGCGTCAAGTATTTCACGGGCGTCCCCGACCTCTTCTACCATTAAAACCATACTCTAAAGACTCTTGGCACTAATAAGAACAACTTTGAGATGTTCAGCAATATCGGTGGACTACTTTTCGAGTTTTGTGAGCACAAACCTCCGCAGGCAGAATTTTTATTTATTAAGATTTGATTCCGCCCTTAGGGGCGAGTAAAGTAGAAATTCCAAATTAATTTTTGTTTATATTTTGAATCTTTACAGGGAGATATAATTTCGATTGAGACGGTATTTTTTTCTTTGCAGGCCGCATACGAACAACATATTATTTGTATTCAAAATAATATAAATCAAGGGTATTTAGCTCAGACTAAAAGATATTATAACGAATGGATGTGAGTATCAAACCTAAGCCACAAAATATAAAAAGCCCCTTCTCAGAGGTCACATTTCAATTACATACGGTTCGTGGCATTGAGATGAATGTAAGTTACAAATCATACTCTTATCTTTCCGTTCGTAAAAAATACGCTCGCGTATTACTTACGAATGGAAAGATTATGAATACGTATTCGACATATTAAAAAAGTATTTGCATTTAAAAAGCCAGAATTCTGAGGTTTCATGCGGTATACTAGGCTTTTGTTTTGTGAAGAAACGCTCTTTTCTTTCCAAAATAAATATCTGACTACAGGGGAAAAAGTAAAAGACATAATGCTTTTATAAAGAATGCATTGCGCCACAGGCAAATACTTCAAATTTTGTTAGCAGCTTATGAAGAAAAAAACACGGAAAATGTTTCATTAATTCATTAGCGACAATAGATATATGTTAAAAAATACGCCACGCGTTATAAGTATTTCGCTAAACTAGGGGGCGTATAGCGATAAATCTCCAAAGTATAAAATAAAGTCGCTATCCGCGTCTGTCTGTTTGTGCGCTAAGTTCTTATAAACTACGTAACGGATTTAGATAGGATTTTCACTATCATTCAGAGAATTTATTCCGGAAGGTTTATATAATAATATATGTATAGAATGTAGAGAAAAACTGCATGTATTTGTTCCACTTCTTTATTTAGTCGGAACAGTTTTACCCCGATAACATCTTCTGACTGATGCATTTTAAACTGAATATGTTTATAACATCTAGGTCAAGTTTTTAGCTCTGATCCCTTTGAATATCCTAGAATAAGACTACAATATAATAATATGAAGCAAAATGAAACTGGCTCAAGTGGGTATAGGTACCGCCGCCCTTAGAACAACTCATCGGATAACCATCACCTCTTCCATAGGCCCCACAATGTGTCGCTACGTTTGGTGGGGTTCATGGGATGAGGTTTGTCCAGGTCTCGGCATCGGATGCGTTTGCCACCAACTCTCTCCGTCACTCGAGGACATACCGAGTCTTAGATTCCTACTCACCTTTTTCCTTCCCAGAACATACTCTCCTTCCCTCCCTTCACACGCTATCCCCAAAGACGACATACATCCTTATACGACACAATACGATTGTACCAATCCTGTCCTCGTGCGACCGGTACACTATTTATTTATTTTTTTTATTTATTCGAGACACAAACAGGATATTTATAAAAACATTGATTATAGATTAAAAAAAAAATTATAAATATCCCTAGACTAATGTGTCTGCAGTGCAGACACAATCTGCAGCAATCACATTTGCACATTCACATAAGCAAACATGTAAAACAATGACAGTATTTATATACAAAACTTAAAACTTAAGGTTAAACGTAACGCTCGTTGTATTCTACGTGTTCACAAATGGCGTTAATTAATTAATTTTATTTAAATACGCTTTTGCAAGGTATTACTTTACAGAATTAAGACAAATTATTTGTTTGCGCCCTCATATACGCAATATGAATATGAATAAATAGTTTTGTCCATATAAAAACTCAATTCTATCGAGAAAGGCATACAAATACAATATTGGATTGAATCATCGGTAAAATATTGTATTTGTGTGCCTTTCTCGAAAGAATTAAGTCTTTAAACGAACAAAACTATTGATTCATATTCATATTGCGTATATACGGGCGCAAACAAATGATTTGTCTTAATATTGTAAAGCAATACCTTGCAAAACCGTATTTAAACAAAATTAATTAATTAACGCCATCTGTGAACACGTAGAATACAACGAGCGTTGCGTTTAACCTTAATTACAAAGATTGAAGCACATAATAAGTAGAAAAATTTAAAGAGTATATATTAAAAAAATTCTAAGCCACTAAACAATTTTTTTTTTCTTTTTTTTATTATTATTTTTTTTAGGGGGCACTTATTTGTTAGGACTTCGAAAACGTGCTATGAGGATGGGAAGGAGGTTGGAGTTCAATCGACCGGTGTGCATGGCCATAACATAATAAACCAAAATTTTAATTAAGGATGGGCATGAATAAAATAATTGAATGAACGTCATTTTTTCTTCTTTACGTGTTCATTCTTCTTACATTTCCTTGCCTCATTTTGTCTTTTTGTGGTTCATCTCGTCTATTCATGTCTCTACGTGTCTCTTTTTGCTTCTTCTAGTTTTCCTTGGCTCTTCTGGCCTATTTTTGCTCGTCCCTTTTTGGCTTGTCTACTTAATCGTTTTACTTCTTACCGCCGCTTCTCGACTCTTTTAGTCCCTTCTATTCACCTTTAGTCTCTTCTAAATTCTTATTGGTTCTTCATACCTCTTATTGCATCTGCTCGGCCCTTCTTGGCTCGTCTTGTTTCTTCTGGTCTATACCTCCAAATAAGGCCCTGAGGCAAATTATTTTCCTCGGGGTCTCACGTGTGTTCATCAAAAAGTCTAACATAAATAAGTTAAACTGAAATAAAAGCCTATAAAGGGAATAAATTAAATGTTTACTTTGTACGTGGACTAAGTTTTAGTTAAACAGTAAATTGTGGATGAGTAGTTACTATAGAACTCTCTGGGTTATCCAAAAAAAGTTTATGTTTAGAGTCAGTGAATGTTCATTTACCCAAATTTACATTATGCGTAGGTACACTTAAACATTTACCATATTATGCAAATCACACAATGCATAAAACATATTTTCCACCACTATCAGAATTCATTATAGTATTATTCGCTTCTATGCGAAAACGAAACATGTTTATGGTTACAAAAGCGAAATATTTCATTTTATCTTAGTAGTAAAACGATAAAGTTTATCTTGAGATTTGAGAGCTATCAAATATGGTTTCAAAAACAACCGCTAGGGGGCGCCAGATTGGGTACGACTAACACGATTATGTTTTTCTACAAAATTTTTTATATATGTACTTTATTCATGTTCTCATATTGCCCCAGACAGTCAAAATACGATATGATAACTTGCGATCTAAACGTGAGCAGCTAAATACTTAAACAACACTGAGTTTTCTTCTATAATTTACATAAAATCACGACATTTTTTTTTTTTATATTAACTCCGCACAGGAGGCCCTGAAGAAAATAATTTCCCTCAGGGCCTATGTCATCTTTGGGGATGCTGTGTGGAGGGTCTTTTTGTGGAGAGGAAGGAGTGAACATGGGTCTTGAAGAGTCCTATGTTGTAGGAGAGAGGAAACACAGAGGCCGGCAGTTCGTTCCACAGCCGAGCTGTTGAACTTAAGAACGAATCGTAGAAGCGACCCGTTCTCATGTGACAAATGTCAACTGTGTACAAATGTTGGGCGCGCGTTTGGCGTGTATCCCGACTACGCACCGGTGCCGAAGGGATCAATGACGCTAGTTCCTCAGAGCATCTTCCATTGTAATACCGATAGAACAAGGACAGCATACCTACCTGACGCCTGTGCTCTAAAGATTGCAGTCCGTTTGTTAAGATTGGGGAATCTATCAAACGGACCGCCCGTTTTTGCACAGAGTCAAGGTTTTTTTTCAGGTATTTAGGGGCTCCGGACCAGAGATGGCTGCCAAATTCGACAGTAGATCGCACTTGCGATTTGTGCAGGGTCAGCAGTTGTGTATTATTAAAGTATCTGCGGGCCCTGTACAGTACGCCCAGCTTCTGAGAGGCCAACTTTACTCTGGCTTCGATGGAGCCCCCGTACCTGAGCTGGTCACTTATAGTTATACCAAGCATATCAATGGAAGGCCTGGTGACATGGTGGTTCAGTGGTTACAATTCTTAGCTACAAATCCAGCGGTCGCGGTTTCAATCCCGGAGCGACTGTAAATTTTATTTATTAATTTGTGTTATCTCAATATATTCATTTATAGTAAATATACTGCCCTTTTCAAATGACTTGCCATGTTTGGCGACCAGATCTGAGTAGCCAAATCGACAGGTGCTTCCCCACCTTTCGCTTCCACATCTTCTTATCCCATTATCGCAAAATTGAAATCAGAAAATATTAATTCCAGTATATAGAATAACCAATTACATTTATCTTTTTTTCACATTCTAGACATATTATTTCCAGTAAACCGCTCTGTTCTCCCGCAATTCCCCTAACAACCCATTCCCCTTTGGTGACCTCCTACCCCAATTACAAAATACTTATGTAGATCTGCAGTATTTTATGTCTTATGTTAGTTTTAATATTATCCAGATGAAGGAGGCCCTTTTCGAAAATGGTAGAACAATATTTGTTAGAATAAAGTGGATTCAAATAAATAATGCGCTTATATTATAATTATGTCAATCAGCAAAATAAATGATTTTATTGTAATTATGTCAATACTCAAAGTAAATGCATTGCTGTGTGCAGGAGTGTAATTGTCAACCTTTGGAAAGAGTAGATAATATCAAATATCTTAGCTTAATAATTGATAGAAAACTGAAATGGAACAATCATATTACTATATTAACAAAAAAATAAGAAAACTAGATCTTCAAGACTCTGAGAAATATAGTTACATTAAAAACTGTGTAATATGCGTTTGTTCAATCAATGCTTTCATATAATGTTGTATGTTGGGGTCCTTGTCACAAGACTACACTAGAGCCTTTAAATGCTGTACAAAAACTAATTTTAAAAATAATGTGTTAGAAAATTTTTTGTACTCGTCACAGTTATTATAGAGCGAAAGTAAAATCATGTTAGTAAGTCAGTTGTAATTAATACAGGCTCTCTGTAAAATTTTCAACTACATGGATACTGCCAAAAGATCACAAGTGCGCAAAACTAGATTGAGTTCTTCTCTAACCTATAAGCCGGTGAATACCAGAACATCCTCTGGACAAAGAAGTTTTCTTATAAAGCTTCGTTACTTTATAATATTTTCAGCAAAATATAAAAAAAATATATAGGTACGTTAAATCTATGCAAGAAAATGGTCGAAAATTCCGTGCTGAGAGTGGTGATTTTGGATTACTCATAACGTGCGAGTAGCTTCTGTCAGAAACCCCGTATTCGATATAATCCATCTATGTATTTATTATGTATATTCATTATTTGATTAAATATAAGTGTAAAAATAGGAATTCCCTAGGGAGATAAGCAGCGGAGAAAATAAATGTCTTAAGTGTATATTGTAATTATGTAAATCGACAAAGTAAATGCTTTCTTCGATTACATAATATGTACGTTTACATATTTTTAAACGTCAACAATCAAATTAAAGGTGCGGTTTTATCACCAAGTAATCAAAGATTACAAAAAAAATACAATAGATAAGATAAACCATCATAATTATTTTAAGACACGAATACAATTTTTAATAATTTAACTTTAATTATCATTGCATCATCATTACCAATAATTTTGATTAAATGTGAGACAACATAGTCATTACTTTAATCAATCTCATTTCTCATTTTTGCATGAAGTTTTGGTAATTAATTCTGAAAGCTGTTCTAAGTAATCTACAAATCGTTGATAAGATAATAACAGAATTAAGAAAATCTGCCAGGCATTAAACAGGTCGTACAAATATAAAATATACTACAGTGTGCTTTTCGTCAAATCTAATTAATATATTTTTTTACTATACAACATATTAATTACCCATTTACAGTAAAAGATTTCTTATTTTAACACTAGCTGTACCCCGCCACGCGTTGTTCTGGCTCAGTCTGTCTGTGCAGATATAGAAACAATAGCGTGTATTACTTTTACGTCCAACAGATGGCGTTTTTTTCTTAATTAAAATATACATATATATATTTACCTGTCACAGGCGAACTCTACATTATATGGGTATATAAAAACACACGCGTATTTGAATGTAACGTTGTGTCAA
The DNA here is from genome assembly GCF_061612785.1 of Hesperophylax consimilis. NCBI lineage: Eukaryota > Metazoa > Arthropoda > Insecta > Trichoptera > Limnephilidae > Hesperophylax > Hesperophylax consimilis. The sequence goes on from NC_142850.1 coordinate 32,969,734, forward strand.
AATTTCAAAGTAATCTTTTGAACAATGAACATTTAATATTCTATTTAAATAGATTACGATTTTTTCTGAAATAATTATAAATATATTTTGTTTTAACAATAAACTAATTTTTTAAAAAGCAGTAATTGTTAATTGAGTTACTAGTACATGATGAATTATTTGGCGGGTTGGAAATGAGCCGACAAAGCTCAGTGGTTCAGAGGACCTGACCGGATATCAGAAGGTACGGGTTCAATTCCCGTTGACGGCATTTATTTTTACTCGGGATATATTTTCAATTTTTATTGAAATTTCAGGCGACTAATTATTGCTTTTAATTATTAATTTTAAATATATTACCTGGTGCTTTTAGTGCAGTTGAATAGTTTCGGTTTCACTCTGAATTTGGTGTCAGGATATTTTCTATTTCTGATCTCTCTTTATTTTGTATCCAGCTAAAAGTCTTGAGATTTAAGTAAAAAATTGACATTTAAATGTTTTAATATTTTTTTGAGTTTTGAATGAGAGTGGGATTTTGTTGTAGAGTTTAGTAACACGATATAGGAAGTATTTTGCCCATATGTTGTATTTGTAGTTGTTTGTTGGATATGTTTTTGACCCTTATCTTGAGATAAGTCGTGGCGATCATTACGATGACGGCTGAAGTTTTCAGGCATGTATAAGACCATTTTAAGATGAATGGGTTTTCACTAGAGTTAAGTACTAAATTAAACTAAGTATTTGCACGACTGATATTTTTCCCAGTTCAAGAGTCATCAGGTGAGAAACCACAAATCGCACATCGAGTTGGGTCATAAAATAATTGATGGGAGTGGAAAACGCTGTATGTAGTGAACGAAATATTTTTTTAACAAACATTATGTTAAGGTGAGTTAGATTTATGGATTTCACCACCCGGAATAGCATTCCGGTGTCCTTACATCCAGTTCAAGCACTGTAGTTGTAAAAAAGTGGTTGATCAAAATCAGCAATCATTTCACGTATGTACCTTTGATTTTAAAACGAAGAAACATCATGTACAGGGAAGCAGCGAGAAGATTTTACGTCTAAATTACGTGAACACGTGAACGGTGATTCAACTCCACGCCTCAGCATTCTCATCTTCATATCATTTTACGTGATTACCTGACGATTCCTCTAATGGGGTACGTGCTGCCAAAGGCACATTGAATATACTCTTATCCTTCAAATACTCCAGAGATATCACACAAAAATAAAAGGTAAAGCCAGTAAAAACCCAAATTTTTCAAATATCATCCTAGAAAACGCTTGTATCTTCTTACGAAATTCAGACATTTGTCTTTGTGACATAAAAAATATATTTTTGCCGGCAAAACGTAAGGAATTTAAATCACAAATATTTAAAATAAATAATAAAAAAACGACGGAAATATAAATTATAACCGAATCATATTTTGACTAGCATAAGCACAGTCAATAATACATTTCATTTGTGTCCTACGATAATTAAAAAAGAACTATGAATGATTTTCAATAATAATTATTCAACAGAGGTTGTGACAGAGAAGATGCAAATTGTTGTTATTTGTTTTTGGGGTGTTATGCCGTTTTGCGCTAACTCCTTCTTTAGTCAACGTTTCGGATAGCATTGCAGTGTCCATCATCAGGGCAGATGTGTTATTTTTAAATAATAATGAAATCTATTGTCACAATTATTTTATCAGTAAATCAGTTTAACCGTTAATAAATCATTTTAAATTGGGAGGGGGTAAAATAGAATCATATAAATAAGTCGTCGAAACGTGGTTATAACCACAGTTTGAAAATGGCCTTGAAAGTCAAAACAGCTGTAACAATAACAAAAACCAAAAAATACTTGCAGAACTTAAAAATTATATTATTAAATTTGATGTGCATTAAATTTAACAAAAAAAACTTTAAGTTACACACCTTCGCTGAAAATATAATATTACATATACAAAACTTATTGAGAAACAGTTATTAATTTCGGAGAATTTGAACAATTCTTCAAATTTCAAAGTTCATTTTCAAATTCTTTCAAACATTTTTTAAAGTTCTGTTTTTATTTCACTTCTGTCAAGCAACTAGCCTAAAATGATACAATAACAAAACTTTAATAGGAAATTTACAGAACCCGAAAATGAACATTGAAATTTGATGAATTGTTCAAATTCTTCGAAACAACCCGTCCTAAGAATCCGTTACAAAATTATAAACGTATCAGTTGTAGGTACTATATTTTTTACCGACTTTAAACTTACTATAACCGACTTGAAGGCGAGAGTTATTAAATTTTCTAATCCATATTATTGGGATCGATGCTTCTGCGTCTTCAACTTCAACGTGCTAAGTAATAACCACTGTTTATCATATTTAGACGAGACATGAAGCGAAAAAATAGGTTCCGCTTTTTTACTTCCAACGTACCTCCAACTGTCCCAGCACTCTAACTAAAACTACCGAATCCGTAATGGAGGAACAAGTTTCGACGAGATATTAGTACGCAGTAGCGCCTCTAATTGTAGCTCTATGGTTATTTCATATTTGGTACGAAAAGGTTATTATTATGTAAAAGTTCCAGGTGTTATATTCTCGCGATCGTAATAATATTCAAAGTATGGCAATAAGGTTATTTGGAGGAAGATCAGTGTAAGAATATGATGAAAGAATTCCGAGAAGATGTGTCTTTGTATATTACTTCTCTCTGCTTCATCTCATTTCCTAGAAAATGGAGCCGGTTCAATTGAATAAACCCTGAGATGAGTAAATCGAGTATTTCTTTGTGAAAATTTATTAATATATGGGGATTTATCTTTTCAATTCATAATATTTATTGGGTGAGTTCTGATGAAATTATTGCTTACATAGTAACTTTGTGAAGAATATTTTAAGAACATATATATTTTAAAAAAAGAATAAGATTACAATTATCATACTGTAATAGTGTTACTTAAATAATAATTGGATATCTTTATCCGAGACACTATCTAGGATACAAACCAATTTCATTAGAAACATTGTTTTCATTTAAAAAGGTAGATACCAAAAATAGGGGATAAATTAATTGCAAGATGATATTGTTAATTCTGAATTTGAAATATGATATCGACAAATACGATGCTTAATAAATAAGTCCCAATGGTAGAGTGAGGACGCCTGTCCCGGAAAGACAAGAGATCCTGCGTTCAATTCCTAGTTTTGACCGTTGTTTTTTTTTCTGTATCTTGTTCTGTTTCATGTTTTCTTTAGATTTTTTTTTTTTTTAAACTTCCGATTTAGTTGTCCGGGTTAAGTCTTCCCCAAAGGAAAAACTTAACCCTTCCACTCACTTTTCCACAAATGATCATCTAGTCAATCAACATTATGTAAGTGCATTATATAAGCAAAATAAATACAAAACAATACAGGAACAACACGTCAAATCACCAGAGATCAAATGGGAAAATAATTCACCGTCTCCAGATATTTTCATATCAGAGGGTTCGGCTCGGTAGAACTTCTAACAGGGCCTATAAATCCTACTGATCCCTCAACATAAATATTTAAAAAATCTTTTGTTATCCTACATGTATTCAAAATGACCGACTTTTGCATCTTTATATATAATTTTTTTGATAGATCTAATACGCCTAAATTTTTAATTAGAGAGCTAGGTATAATGCCAGTAGCCGAAATAACGAATGGTAATATTTTTATAGTCTGAGAATGCCAAATTCTTTTTATTTCATTTCCTAAATCTGTGTATTTTCTTATTTTTTCACTAACAGATTTTTGAATATTACAGGAATTTGGAATAGCGACATCAATGATATAAGTTATTTTTTTAATTTTGTCATGTAAAACTATATCGGGTCTATTATGACTAATCGCTCGGTCTGTTAGTATAGTTTTATCATAATATATTTTATAAAATTCGTTTTCTAAAAATGAATTTGGTTCGTATTCATAATATGGTACTACATTACGGCAGTCAATCAAGTTATGTTTAATTACCAAATTTTGGTGAATTATTTTTAAAACTTGATTGTGCCTAAATGTATACTCGGACGGTGCTAATATAGAACATCCCGATATAATATGTTCTATAGTTTCCGGAAAAGCCAAACATTTTCTACACAAATCATCAATTTGATTTGTATCTTTGATTATATGCTTTCTATAATTTTTAGTATTAATGACTCTATCCTGAATGGCAAGCATAAATCCTTCTATTTCTGCGCTCAACTCTCCAATACTCAACCATTTGTTTGACGAAATTTTGTCAACATACGTTTGGTTGAGATAATTGAAGTGTTTTGCGTGTAAAATTTTATTTGACCAGGAATCTAATAATTCCTGGTTGGGATTTATAAAAATGTTGGCATTCTCATCGTATAAATTTAAAGGTGTAATATTTCTATCTGCCTTGCAAATTATTTTGTGCATTTCTGAGCTATGAGCTTTCCTATGGAAAAAAGTTCTTAGCATTTCTACCTGATTATGTTTCAAAGAAGTTATTTTGACTATACCTCTACCTCCTAAATTTCTAGGTAAATTAACTCGTTCTATAGCTGAATTTGGATGATGGCAATTAAACTTTGTTAGCGTAGTTCTAATTAATCTTTCTAAGTTATCTAAATCTGTATTAGACCATTTAATTATGCCAAATGAGTACGTTAATAGAGGTATTGCCCAAGTATTTATTGCTTTTACTAAATTTTTAGCAGATAGATTGCATTTTAAAATTTTCCTGATCCTAGTTTGAAATTTAATCCTAATATCATTTTTTATACTACTATGGTCTAATCTATTTGATTGTGGGTATCCTAAATACTTATAAACCTCATCCCTTTTCATACTAGTAATTTGGAAATTTCTAAATATACTCTCGTCCCCATCTACAATTTTGCCTTTCTCTATATGGATCGTTCTACATTTATCTAAACCAAAATCTATCATTTATCTTTTTCTTAAATTATAGTTATTTTGATTTGCGCAAAATCATTTACAAAGTCATATAGTGTACCATTCCACTCACTGTGAAGACAAAATCATTATTTACAAAGCCTATATCATTTCAGTCAGTATATTTTTCGTAATTTTTTATTTTTTTTTTTTTTTTACAGTAATACCGCACAAGAGTCCCAACTGCTCCCGTCTGGAGCCAGTGAGACTATGGCATCCCCAATTGGGGTATGTTGTGAGGCTGAGGGTATTGGGGAGGGGAGGGAAGATGGGGAAGAGGAAGGTGGTGAAGTACCTGGCTATTCAGATCTGGTCACCAAACACGGCTAAAGCCATTTCAAGCAACGTTTCAATTAAAATAACGAAGAAAAAAACGTTTAATAAAAGGTTTTATTGTAAATATGAAAGCATGTATGGAATTTATAACCCAATTAAGTTCTTAAAAAACAATACTTTTAGTAATTTTCTCCCGCCTTAATTAAATTAAATTATTGTTTTATATTTACAGTGTTGGCATGAACGAATATAAATACTTTAAGAAACTTTGGGGGATGAATTATCCGAAGGATAAACATGCAGAGGGATCAACTTTCCGGGGAAACAACTGTCGGGTCAAGACAAGAGTCGGGTCACAATCCTCAACATACCCTGGAAAGATAGGGCAACAAATTAAGGAGTTCTCCATCGAATGATAAAAATTGTGAAATTGTATTGACGATTAAAATAATTTATCTACAAAAAAGAAAAAAAATTGAATTTTACTATTCTTGTATTTACAATATGTATCAACAGTCTGTTGAAATAAATTAAAATCTTAACATTTTCATTCAAGATTATTTTCCAGATTGAAGTGAACAAAGCCCCACAAAATGTCCCATAATGCCAGGCTCGGTTGGGGTCAGGTCGCAGCCGCTGTCGCAAGCCACTGCCTCGTTAATATAACACGGCAAACAATCACGGCAGAGTGACGTGATGGAAATGATCACGGAGAGTGAGAAAGATTACCATAATTTTAATGGAAATTTCGTATTTCTTATTATTAAAATGGAAGGAGAGGAGAAAACGTTACAGACTTGGATGTAGGAAACACGAGAATGGCCTAGCGTGATTCTACTGCAGTACAAGACGCGTCGCAATATTTGGAAAGTAAGCTTAAATTTCGTTTACTAGTTTATAAATTAACCTTTTTTTAAAATTGAATGATAATACTATTTAATCATTGAAGAATGAGAATATATTAATAAATCTAAACGAAACATGAAACAGAACAAGACACAGGAAATAAAAAAGCTTAGGGAATCGAACCCATGATCTCTGTCTTACACTTGGGTCAATGCTTTAACAATTTGCCCATTGAAACTAATTATTTTATGTCATTTCTCAGAATAACCAATATTATCCGCAACTAATTTTTCACGTATTTTCGTACGATTACCGAATTCTCCGTGCATATATTTGTAACCTAGATAAGAGTATCAGATGTAACCATCCGATTTTTATTTATTGGGATACGTACTGACTTTTTCTACAAGTCTAGAATGAAAATTTAGTAAATTGGAATTACTTTTGGGGGTTAATTATATCCATTAAAGTAATTAGTCAAGTATTACCGGTATATCAATGGGAGATAATAATAACACAGCATTTATATAGCGCAGTTTAGTGTTATTTCATTTTAAGTGCGCTTTACTATAACAAACTCAAAAACTTGATGAGATGTGTCGAAGAAGTAGAGTGGTGGATCCTTTTAACAATGCACAGCTGGAAGACAAGCTAATGCATGCCCAACATTGAACACGGTTGAAATCGTTTTGACTTCTCGAACTTATGATCAACAGATTGGCTTTGGAAGGACTTGCCAGCTTTAACATGTCCTCCCTCCTGGAACGAAGGTCTCTTCAAGGCGCTTACTTTTGAAAAAGACTCCACACGACAACCTCTAATATTAAATTAATAAAACTAATAATAGACATTTTTACATGGGAGCGCAAATTACTCGCCACGTTATGAACAAATTTGCGAAGTCCAAATTCGGCAAAAAAATTCGGTTCTATTTTCAGAGTCGAATATTTCGTTTAAGTATTTAGTTAAGACACTTTTATAAATGTTCATAATTTACTTCCCAGCAACCAACCAGCTTTGTGTTTCGCGTCCAGACGTTTCTCGATGTGATAGTATATGTTTCTAAAACTGATCTATATTATACGATGTGAATATGCTTAAAATAAAGTAAAATAATGCTTATATATGGAATGTAATACGACAATTGGGTTTATTCTCTTTTTCACATCTATTTTTACAAGTTTTCATAGTACAAGTCAACATTTTGCCATGTTATTTCGTAAAATGAACCGATGATGCCTCGACCATAGTTCGCACAAGAATGATGACGTCACGTTTTCAAATTTCACTTGAGGCCATACGCGAGCACAGCCGGCTCCAATGGAACCGGTATGGGGAGTGGGGATAATACGCTTTTAATCACTTAGGGCAGGTCTACTAATATTCATATGTCTATGATTTAAACATATTTTCTAAGCATTTACTTGTACAAGTAGCCGTATTGGAGGTGTGGGTATTGACTTCAGATGACACAATTCTTAACCACCAATCGCCAAACCATGTTTAAAAAAATAATAATAGTCGAGACTGTCTTGCATATCAAATGTCAATGGTCCCAGGTCGTGACGAAATGCGACAGCGAAAATCACATAGAAAAAATACGCTTTGTGCTGTCCTCGCCCCGAACGCGAGCCTCTGGACCGGATGTCAATAAAACCATTGTTTTCTGCAAGATACAAGGTACAGTACAACCAGTGCGTGTTGAAGAGGGATCAGGCCATACATCTGATATAAAAGATAAAGAGATTGGTCTTTGTACTGGTCCTGTCGCTGACATATCAGTTTTAATCTGTGTATATGTTACAAGCGTCGTTTATGACAAAAAGGTAGCTTTTTATTTTATATATTAATTAATGCACTGTCATCGACAACGAGTCTATCTGTCAAGTTTAAGCTTGATCAGATGTCGAAAAGTGGGCTAGTTTCCACTTCCGAGATTAGCATTCATTCATTCACGAAAACAAAAGTGAAATTCAAACAGATGTATTTAAAAATACAGGGTGTCCGGGGGTAAAGTGTGCTAACTTCGGTGGGTGATCCTACATGATTAGTAAAAAAATATTTTTTTTTTAATTGCAAATTTTTAAGGAAGTTTTTAGGTTAAAGAGTTGAATTGTTTGTATGGGAAAATAAATTTTCTTCTATGGAAAAATATTTTTATATGGTAAAATAAACATTGGAATTTCGAAAATGGTTATTCATTTCTTTTACTCTTACTTCTACCGTCAAGTAGAATCAATCACCTCCGGAAGTTGTCTTTACCCCCAGACAAATGTATGTAGGTATTTGTTATCAATGAATTCGCTCCAGACACATGACAGCGATAAAACACAGATTACTCTTAAGTCTATCGAATTTTTTTTGACGGCAATATTTAAAAATACAAACAAATAGAAAAATATCTCGATAACCAATACGAACGCAAAGAATATTATGCTAACCTCAAATAAAACATTATAATTAGCTTGTACTTGAAAGCCAATAATTATTAGTAATCAAGAAAAATTGTAGAAAAGCCCAGGCGAAGAATAATTATTTCGGGAAGAAATAAATATGTACAATCAAAAATAATTTATGTTCCTTATTTCGACATCATCAAATTATATGAAACGGAATTTCCTTTGATTGGCAATTGAATAACAAACACCAAATTTTTATTCGGAATTCTAATTAAAAGTTTTTACAAGTCAACATTGACGGTTTTCGGGTTTGATAAATGAATTAATTTTATTTTTGAACATGGGCGGAAAATTACCGGAAAAATTTACATAAATGCTTTTTGAAGAAATGTGGTACGTTGAAGTCTGACAAACGTAAACAAATATACCTTAATATAACAATGGCCTACGTTTGGAGGCAGATGTCAAAACGTCTTTCCTAGAAATTAATTGAACTCAAAGCTATATTTATATTTATTAGATTTAGAAGGGGTTGTAAAAATTGATACCAATAAATCATTTTATACAACTACAAATATTTCGTTTCAAATATATTAATATTAATGATAGAATAAAATCATGGACATGGGTTGCTACCATTTAAGTTTCTTTATCCGTTATTATTAAAAAAAAAATTTGCAGACAACGAAAAAAAGTTAAAGTTAAACACAATGTACATACTACAGAATTATTTATAAAATTAATACAAATTTAAAATATGTGCTTAAATTTACCTTAGTATGGGTCTAGTCGATCTAGTAAGATGAGATGTAACAACATCGAATCTCCATGTCCCATTCTTACAAAAGGTGGATAAGCTTTTTATAATTATACGGGGTGTGGTTATAAATGATGGTAGAAGTAAATAAAATAAATATATATATTTTTTAAATTTCTGTTTATTTTCACAAAAAATTATGTTTCTATATAAGAATATTTGTTTTCCATTGCAAACAATAAAATTGTTAACCTAGAAACTACCTTAAACCATTGCGATTTCGAAAAAAGTTATTTATCGTTACTTATTCAATATTTAAATCATGTACATTCACCCCCCTCCCCCGAAGTTAGCTTTACCCCCGGACATCCTGTATTGCAACAGTGGGAGTTAAATACAAAAACAAAATAAAATAAAAAATATATCCGCCGTATACGCATGTTCAAAAATTCAACTTCGAAGAAACGAAAAAAGTATGGGAAATAGGTTTTTACGAACCAAGCCATTTTCATCTCTGTTTAAAGCGCTCTTTGATAGTTTAAGCAAATTCAAAGTAAACAAGGCGAAGAATCCAGCGGCGTTCAGCAAGAAAATATGACGTAATAATAACCTCTTGATAGATGAAGTCGAGAATTGTTTTCAACACTGTTCACACTCAAATACACCTCCTAACGAAGACAAAGCGTGGAAGGTCACATGGGCAAAGAACTATAGAGGATGTTTTGGTAACCTATATCTGTCGCTATGGAAAGTACGAGTATTTGATAAGGCACATCAAGTCACAACAAAGCATCACAAAGGATGACTTGGAAGTTATTTTCCTCGTGGCCCCCAGTGTAGAGTTATTGTTCAAATAATGTTATTTTGTTTGTTGCCTTCTAACATCAACTTTTAAGGGTATTTGAGGACATGTATCAGTCGATTGCGTGGTGTCTTGTATGGATTACTCGCTATGGAATATATTGGTGACTTGCTCCTACATCAGTTGCTGTGGTGAGGGGTTTGGTACGTTTCTTAAGGTATTCGGCATGTTGCTAAAAGTGTTTGGTATGTTGGTAATGGTGTTTGGCTTGTTGCTAAAAGTGTTTGGTATGTTGCTAATGATGTTTGGCATGTTGCGAAAAGTGTTTGGTATGCTGCTAAAGGTGTTTGGTATGTTGCTAAAGGTATTTGGTGTGTTGCTAATGGTGTTTGGCGTGATGATAAAGGTGTTTGGAATGTTGCTAAAGGTGTTTGGCATGTTGCTAAAAGTGTTTGATATATTGCTAAAGGTGTTTGGTATGTTGCTAATGTGTTTGGCATGTTGCTAAAGGTGTTTGGTGTATACCTAAAGGTGTTTGTAATATTACTAAAGGTATTCGGTATCACGAAAAAACCCGATGAAAAGCCAATTTTAATACTTATAAAAATTGATTTATCTTAAAATTCATAAAAAGTATATTTTTTATATTGGGTCAAGTTTTTTTACAAACTAGAGCATGCTGAGGATAGAATTTATTATTTTTTTGAAAAATACCAAATATAGTAGATATTTGCGGCTAGCCGAAAAAAGTGCTGCAGCACTGCCATTCGAATTATGAATTGTTCTGAAAAGTGTCTCGTTTGACGTCACTTGGGTATGCGATGGTGGCTACCATTGCATACATTTTACCGGAGTTCACTTTGAAAGCTTATTACTTTCTTTGGAGATTTCGGAAAAAAAAAATACCGCCATTACTATACATATAATACATTTTCATAAAATCCATATAAATAAAAATGTTAATGTTCGTTTGTTCAAAATCTTAAATCTCGGAAAGTGCTTCACCGATTGCTTTGAAATTTTGACAAAACGTCGCATTCGAATACGCATGTGTTTTTATATATCTATATTAAATAGATTTAATCTATCGTATGACAGGTAAATACGTGTTTTTTAAATAGCGCCAATTTTTGTTCTATTTACATATGTATGTTAAGTTTTTTTTTCAAGACACACGAGTTTTAGACTCTTGTAAAGGTAAACATGTTAATTTTTATTTGAAATATGTTCTTACTATGTAAATTCAAATAATTATATTGTATTTTATAAAATAAATTAAAATATATATTTTTTAAATCTGTTGGACTTACGTCCATATCTCTTACGAGCAACAAGCGATATTGTTTCTATATCTGCACAAACAGACTAAACCACAGCAACGCCTGGCTGGGTACAGCTAATAATAAATAAATTAGGAAAACAATTGTAATAAGACATGAAAAGCGTCAAGACTTTTGTTATTACATACATTATAATAGGTTATAATTAAGTAGGAAGGTTTATATTTTTATCCTCTTCATTTATAAAAGCCAACACAAGAGTCCACCGGCCCATGTTTGTGAAGAACACCTCGTAGTTTATTACGGAGGGGCGTAACTTGGAGATAATGAGGAAATATGTCCGACGGGGGCCGAGCTCGAGAAATCAAATGGACAAACGACCCTCGTTGTGTAGTTTCTATGGACCTCTTATTTTGTGTTATAAATATCTAAGTGTTGAGTCGCTGGGCCTAAGAAGTGTGATTGCAGTTGCTCAAGTCATTCAAGTTGTAATAATATCTCATGTGGTCGTTTTCTTTACTTCTTTTGAATATGTTGGATGGGTAAAATATTACGTGTTACATTAGATAATGTTATTATAATGCTGTACCTTAAACATTTATTTTATCAGTGGTTTACCTAGAATCGTAGAGTGTCTTATAGAACGTAAAAACAGGACAAAAAGTTCGCGAGCCGAACCGCGAATTATGGGGAAGGGACGAAGCCACCGCAAGCTTGCGTATACTTTGTTCCTTTCCCGTAAATCGTGGCTAGGCTCGCGGGAATCTTGTCCTGTTTACACGCACCCTTAAACTAAATGATTATCAACGCAAGACCATTTTTTTAAAGAGTAAACGTTTAAAAACCAAACTACTAAACTAAACAGAATTGAAAAATGAAGTAGATTACAGCTCCCTGGAGGTAATTTTCACAAAAACGGCGCTACAATAATAATAATTATTATTTTCTTTAACTATAAAAATTTATAAAAGAAAGGAAACAAATATGACTGAGTCATTATTTTTCAGAAAAAATTACTCCATATGGGAAATTTTGAGGGAAAACAATGTTATCTTTGGGAATGCTGTATTAGGTGATTTTTGGGGAAAGGAAGTCGTGTTGGACGTGGGAGGAAATGTAAATGCCGCCAATCATTCTACAACTGTTAAACACGAGGACGAGTCGCAGAGTAAATGTAACAAAAATAGTTCTAATACCAAACTGGTAGTATACTGAAATAAGCAGCATACACATCTGTCGTATAGAAATCGAAACATAAAAAAAAAACATAAAATTCATTCCCAAGTTTATGACTATTACGTAAGTGTCGGTATTTGGTAAATCATGTAAGCATTTATTAAAATATTTACACAGTTAAATGCGGTGTTGATAAAGTTAATTTATTGGGTACGTGTAAATTAAATAGTGAAAATAAGCGAGAACAATAAATTAACGAGTTGACAATTTTGGATTTTACCATTTGAAAACCGAGGAATTATAAATCCCTTATAACGAAAAGTGAATTAAATTATGACCTATTATTATTTAAATTAACTGTTCTGTTCACCAACTCAAACAGAAAGCGAATTTGTGAAAACAAACATTATCCAAAATAAATATTTTTCAGACAACGTTTATTTTGTGTTGAACATAGACAGACACTGTTGCCACGCTACTAAAATCGCATTACGATGTTTATTAAAACACCCGAGGCCATAAAGCTGGCTTATTATAATAGGTATATTAAAATTAACTTTACCTATCCGACCCCAATATCGAGTTAACGTTCAGTCCACCATATTTTAAAGATGTACGTGAAGACATTAGGTCCGTAAACCCCTCATTATGGGAAGGGGATGTAGAATATTTAATTCGAATCAGGACCCAAATCTTCTGAGACGATTGCCCCGGGGGCAAAGGATTCTGTTCCGAACAGCAATGTTGAAGTTGGTGGGAAAAGTTTAACGCGTTTGTGGGAAGGATCGACAAATAATACAGACCGATCGTAAACAGGGCACGGCTGTGACAAGGGCAACAAACATTTAACCTTGTCTGGGAAAAGAAAATAATTTTAACATTTTGAACTTGATTTAGAAATTTGATTAGAAAACTACACTACAAAAAAATTCTACATATAGGTACAGCAGTCCTCCGAATATATATAGTATTTAATCCAGCAGGACTGGGAGGATAGTGCAATTCCGGTCTGCCATATTACACGGTATACATATATAGACCGGTCAGTGGTTGAGTGGGCATAGCGCTTGGGTCTCACCCGAGCGTCGCGTGTTCGATTCCTCGGCTGGCTAAGTCCTCCATCACAACACAAGCAACATTTTCGGCTTTCTGTGGTGGTAGTAGGAGATTTTCAAACATTGTTGGGTTATTCGTAACCTGGGAATGTTTGTCTTTCTTTTTAAAAAAAAATACAACTATTACAAGAGAACAAACGAAAAGAACAGTGACAAATAAAAGTAAAATAAATAAAAAACATAATAGGCAGGTACCTAATGATAACATTAAATAATAGCTTTATATGAATAAGTAAAATTAAATAAAAATTAGTTTAGTATTATTAAATACTGATTCTTTCAAATTGCAAGATTTGCATTATTTCACAAACATATTTAGAAAAGAAAAAAACCAATATAATATCGAAAACATAATCTCTTGAGGTGGTAGTAAAACTAATGATTAATTAGAAAAGCTGAATATAAAATACAAAAGTGAGTGCCGATTCCATAGCATTTCTACAATTTAAAAAAAATATTATTTCCAAGATTGTTTTTAATTTTGTCACACACAATAGGTTCCCACTCGTAGTATTTTTAATAAGAGATCATATCACTATACCCTATACTCTTCTGTTTCCCTCACAAACCCCTTGATTATATCCTGTAGGTACTAATTATATCTCCCATTCTAAACTTAAAGATTACGTATACTTAATATTTATTTGACAAAAAAAACGTATAAGTTTTTTTCTTTTATTTATTGAATTACGTTTCATAGAGGTTAATTTACTAATCTGTGTTCTTATTTCAAACAAGCATTAATAATGCCACGCGCCTTGACAGTTTAATTACACGTGTAGTTTGCTTCCACGGAATCACGCGTGGTACAATATTATCGATTCTGGATCACATTTCCGCAGTAATACGGCGCTAGAGCCATCTGTCATTGGCTCGATGACAAATGGAGCTTTTTGACAAATGTGATACATGGTTCCTTTACAGCTACAGGCGCAGTCAGTTCTCATTGTCATATTCATGAAGATTTATATGTTTTATTCCCGTGCTGACCGAGCAACGGTGCGCGGCGCACTGACGTCCTCAGAGGAAAATATAACCTATTTTTAGGCAGCCGTAATATTTATGACACAATCGTTTTAATTATTAACATTGCGGATGGCATTTTAATTTGTACGCAAAAGTAAAATTTAAATAAATCACGAAATAATTAAGTCAAATGATCAAACTTGTTACTGCATGACGTATTTAACAATCTGCTGTGGTTGCTTCTAAGAAACTATTATTAAGGCGATGCACTACATAGTAATGCAAAATCATGTGTTTTTTGTTTGAAAATTTAGTCGCCGAGAAATGTTCCAGATGCTTTAAATAAATACCGCGAGTATAATACATCTTGGCATTTGAAATAATCGAGTATTTTTGACATAAGTTTTTTTATTAGCCCAGAAAAAAATAATTTATAAGGCCTGTGAAAACTGCTTTAAAGTTAAAAATTTCCTACTTACGAACCCATTTTCGGTTATGGTTTTATTGTATAATGTGGCAAATTAAGTTATTTATAAAATGATCGGAAAACATTTAAATATTTATGCCTGCACATCCACAAAATAAAATAAAAGGCACTTTTGGGACAGGTTTTTTTCTTGCGTAAATCAAAACAGCTGGATGGTGTTAAGCGGGAATTTAAGCCTTATCGCCATCTACGTAAGAAATGTTATTGATGGCGGGTCGATTCAAAATATTTCACGACGTAGTGCATCGCCTTTAGTCCTATTATAAAGTAAATATCCAGCGTTTACTACTGTATCACATTTCTACAATATGATAAATATTATAAGCAATCATTATTAGCTTTAAACACCCATACAAATTCAAAAATAAACAAGTCATAGCGCAATGGTAAAGCAGCTGACCGGCAATCGGAAGGCTGCGGGTTCAATTCTCGTCGACGGTATTTACTTTTTCTCGGAAGATTTTTCAACTTCTATGGGTGTTTTTCGGGCAAATAATTATTGTTTATTGTTTATAATTATTTGTCATCCTTTGTGCAATAGATAAAAACCTTGTCTATAAACATTAGTTTGTCATAAAAAATGATAATAATACGTTACGTTTAATTTTCACATAATACCGCACAAGAAGTTCAACTGCACGTAGTTAGTAGTAGTGAGGAATGTGGTGAGTCTGAAGAAATATGGTTGGGAGGTACTCAGCTTTCAGGTCTTACTAAATATAGCTAAACCGAAGAAGGTTTCGATTCTGAATATTAGACCCTCTTAAAAGGTTGATACTGTGAGAATCTGGCACTAGGGAATTGGAGAAAACAATTGTTTATTATACAAGGTGGCGCCAAATTCCTCACTCGATTTCTAAGGCAGTAACTAAACTAAGTAATTAAACATAATTATTACAAATGAGAGTATATTTCGATAAGGTGATACTATCGCGCTACCTGGTGTTTAAAAAAATGCCCAGACTGGGTTTCAAACCCACGATGTAATATGATCAATAGACCAAAGCTAAGGAGTTCACTGCTCTGCAAAAGGGGGTAGTTAAAATAACAGTTAGACCAAACTACAAATATTATTACCACAAGAAACTCCATTAAATCTAGTTAATAAACGCTGATATATCGGTACTGAAACAATAACGCAAATGAAGTATTATTGATATGTGACTGAATTCCGTGTTCAGGCAATGAAGAGGGTTTAATTATACAAACACAATACACCGAGGGTAAACAAAATTAGCGAGTCGATGAACATGTAGCGGAACACGCGACGATTCCAAGGCATTTAGATTACTTTAGGGGACGTTTGATACAGAAGTACACATATTAGACACGACTTTAGCTACAGCGGAGTTGCTGCTTGATATTCCGGGTAAATCTGACACGGTGGAGTGTGTTCCTAAAGAAAATTAAACACGCGGTAGACAAGAAGAAATACCACTTGTAATTGAACCAAGAGAAAATTCCACAAACATGCATGCGTGCCGACGCCTTCTCGCACACCCCCACAGTACAATTTGCTGAAACGTAGTAATTGTGGATTCAGACGGTAGATTTTGCTGAAAGCTTTTCGAGTACGCTTTCAAAGATTGACACCATTTATAAACAAGGCAGATTCTTGATTTAAGATCAGGAAAGGAGTCGACACGGTGATATTTATAATATTTCGGAATCGAAGGTCGATTATTATTTTTTTCTCGAAATTGAAAACTGCTGCATAGAATTTTTTTCTTACCGTACCTGTGTTAAGAAGTCGTACCATATTACGCCTCATATAAAATGATTTTTAAAAATAATTGCGTGCATACTAAATGTAGTTATTATCTTTATATATACAAATATTATAATATTATACCGTCTACGCGGTAGAGGAGTAAGGTTCTCGACTAGCAATCCGAAGTTCAAATCCCAGCGTGCACAAGTAAATTTTATTTGATGAATTTGTGTTATTTCTCAATTAATTCTGAGTTAAAATGTTGCTTGAAATGGCTAAAGCTGCGTTTGTGAACTAAATCTGAATAGCCAGGTAATCCCCCACCTTCCCCTCCCATCTCCTTTCATATCCCCATCTCCTTTCCCTCCCCAATATATTCAGCCTCACAACCTTAATCCATACATTAATCCTCTAGGTACAATACAAATGTGAAATCCGATCTTTAAAATATGTATAAAGATGTATTAACGTATTGAAATTAGTTAAATTATATTTAATATTTCACAATCAGGACTAATTTTCTATAGAACTGATCTGAAATTCATTTGGTACACGAATCACTGCGATAAAAAATAAATAAGTCAACTTCAATTAACATTGAATTACTTTTTTCTAAGTCCCCAGAGACGTCATCTAACCAACGAGCGTAATAAATACAGGGGCTTCCAAATCAAATAGAGACGTTCAATCGACGCGTAAATTACAAGTCCAACATTTGTAGACCTTAACTCTGGTGGTCCGCTATTTACGGACTGACTTATTAAAGTATCAATTACTCGCGTCCGGTGCAAAAAGTCGACAAATCAATCTAGTTTATACCAGGAAACCAAAGACGCATATGCAAGGAGAGCAAAGACTATATAGGATCAGCAATTGCATCGGTGGGATAGAATCTATTTAATTATCTTATGCTAACAAAACTTGCGCGATTCGTAAGTGAATATCGCATGGTTGGTTGCTATCAGCATCCCCAATTTAGTGTATGTGGTTTAGAAAAAAACAACATTCTTTTGCAATTACCAGTAAGCTTTTTTTAAATTTTCAGTTCGCTTAGAGGCATCAATTCAATTTTATTAACTATTTTGTTTTTTTTTTATGTGAAATACCCTGAAAATTTGATTAATCAAACAATGTAATAATTTTTGTATTAAGTATTGTTTTATAAAAAAAATTTATAAATGTGAAACCGCACAAGAGTCCCAACTACTCCCAACCGTCTGGAGCCAATGAGACTATGGCATCCCCTATTGCGGTATGTTGAAGGGATGGAGATGGGATATGGGAAGAGAATTAAGGAAGTACCTGGCTATTCAGATCTGGTCACTAAACACGGCCAAAGCTATTTCAAGCAAAGTTTCAATTTTGAATAGTGGTCTTACGGCGAGGCGATACTGAGAGTATCTTCCACTCTGGAACATGCCGCAAATATATTATATATTAATATTTCCTTTTGTGTTATTTCACAATAATTTGTGAATTAATCAAATATAAATTACTTGCGTACGCCGGGATTTGAACCCGAGACTTGCTAGTCGAGAGCTATACTCCTCAACCACGGAGGCCGTCAACCTGATGTTTCAGATGATAAAAAAAAATTCTGAAAATTGTTTGAAACAAAATTAACATCGATTGACGTTTAACTGTCAGTTATCATTGGCAATTTAGTAAGGAAGGGTTGTTTTACAGAATTTTAACAATTCATCAAAGTTCTGTGAAAGTTCTATTTAAGTTTTGATAGTATATCATAATGGGCCAGTTGTTTAACAGAACTTAAATTAAACTTTCGCGGACCATGAAAATATACTTGGAAATGAAATGAATTGTTCAAATTATGTGAAACAATCCGTCCTTAGAAATAGTGCGTTGTGTATTCTATCGATAACATTACGTGCATTTTTCGAAAAACACGATAATTTGTATTTAATTAATAAGTTTAATGCAACAACATCCACTAGATTCAACTGTTACGTAGTCTCACGTCTCGATTACTGTAACGGCATTTATGCCAGCCTTCCAAAATATCAAATTGACAAACTTCAATCAGTGTTTAATGCAGCAGCGCGGCTCATCACCAGGGTTTCAAAATATTCACACATTTCAGAACACCTTCGTAACCTTCACTGGCTCAAGTGCCCTGAAAGAATCCAGTACAAACTGTGCTGGATGGTGTTTAAATCCATCAATGAAATGGCCCCACCCTACATCTCCGAACTATGCGTCCCTGAAAAAACTGGTCTGAGGCAGTCAACTCTTAGATCAGCAACATCATCAGCTGTAGGCAGACTGATAGAACCTAAGCGCAAGCCAAATACTAAGTTTGGTGAACGCGCTTTCGGAGTATCTGGGCCGAAGGCTTGGAATAAACTCCCTCCGGAACTAAGATCCATAAAAAGTCCAAGAGAATTCAGGTCTAAACTAAAAACTTACCTTTTTAAGCTGTCATACCCTTAAATTAAATATACCATTCCTGAGAGAAAGTCCAGTTATGTTCAATTTTCCAACTATGTTCTAAATCCTGTATCTAAATTTCGGTAATAATCAATTAGATAATGTTAATTAAGTGTTAATCTCAAGTGACCTACCAGGTAAGTATTGTACGGTATATTATCTCCATAAATAGTTAGTAGTAACATAGATCACTGTAAAAATGTATTATAAATTTGTACAGCGCCCTTGAGGTGATGTTGCACAAAAACGGCGCTGTACAAGTCATCCAATTATTATTACTATCGTAATATTTTTTTTGCAGAATGTTATCAAGAACATAATAATGAATACCACACGATAGTCCCACTGTCCGGAAGTAGAGGGATAACACCCTTAAATTAATGTTGTGAAGCGGAAGGAAGTAAGGGACGGGAAGCAGGAAGAGGAATGTTGGGAAGTATGTACTAAGTACCAACTCAGGCTTCAGATCTGAGCACCAAAAATGGTAAAAGCAACCATTTGAATCTGGTTGGAGGATATGTGAAAACCTTACTAGTTGAAACGATAAAATAGAAACTGACAGAAAATAGTTCATGAATAGATATAATATATGATATACACATTGCTTATCCAGCCAAAGAGGGTTGTTTATATGTTGTACTTGAAATAATAAGTCTCTCTCAAGTCTGCCAAAATGCAATGTTGTCAGTTGGAGATATTTTTTATTAGTAATAATTCGAAATAGAAATTATACATTCTTTGTACAATGTGTAACAAAAACACCGCTTAACAATTTAGAAGTGATATTTTATTAGTAAGGCTGCAAATGTGAAAAAAATATGTATTTTAAGGTTCCCTGATAACTCAACACAGTGAAAATTCAACACACTTTTAAAAAGTGATATAAAGTGATTAGAAACGATGAAAAAAATAATTTAAGCCTAACCTAACCTAACCTACTAAACCCAGTTAATAAAGTTTTTGTTTCATCACTTTCCATGAATTTATATAACTTTTTTAAGATGTGATGAATTATCATTTTGATGATTTATCCGGTCACCGGCAAAACTACAGACATTCTTTATTTTGAGTATTAATATTTTTATTGTTGAACTATAAGACTAGAGGTTTTTATTGTAAAATTTTATTGTGATGATTTATTACACAGTTTATATAACACAAAAGCTATAAGAAACACACACTTTGAAAGTTTTTGCAATAAATTTTATGTATTGATTGATAGTAACTACTTTTCAGAAGGGTTAAAAATCAATATTCCGTAGAACGACACCCAAATTTTCGATTATTATTGAAGTACATGTAATCTGTCAAACCACCCTTTCCATCCACCGTACAAATTTGATGTCAGTATATGAATCATTCGTATTGACACCTGCCGTAGAATGTCATTTTTATCCCCGACATTGATCTATCGAGAAAGTGGAGAAAGAAGCGTCTCGAGACATAGAATAATAATAATAAAATCATTGTAGTATTAAATCGACCGTATTAAAAATATGTAATCAAATATCCGACGGGAAAACAAAACAATAATTTATCCGGCACATTCACTGAAAAGATCAGTCAAAAGAAGTGAATATTTTGCGAGTGGGTTAATCACCTAACTTTTATTTTCTATCAATACAGTAAAGCGAGTATCAGCACGAACTCTAAAGATTTTAACCAGCGATTCCTGAGCACATTAGGAATAAAAAATGCAGATATCATTTTACTGTCCAATGATTTTTTTTATTTTTTTTATTTAATTAAAAATATTTTTGCCCCACTAGTCACACTGCCATACGTAGCAACTGATCACGTGATATGCGATCTGTCTCGCCTGTACGGTTCTGCTGGAACGAGACGGAGTGAGTATAACGTGATGGGCTAGTTTGTACCCAGTGGCAACGTATGAAGGATATTTTTAAATTTTTGTACAGAAAAAATACATCAACATTTTTGCTGGAATCGCTGGTTAAAATCTTTCGGGTACGTGCTTATAAACCCTGTAAATAAATTATTTAATTATGAATAAATAAATTAAATCAATTTTTTTGTGTGCAGTGGTCATGTTAATTTATTTTTTCCACCGGTGAAATCTAAACGCTTACAAAAACCAAATCAAATATCTTTCTTGAACAAAAACTACTTTAAAATGAAACCCGGTCGGCATTAATTACATATTAAATTTAAATTAAAACGTCACTACACAAAGTATCAGCTTCAGAAACCAGAGAACATTCAGAATAATTCAGAACATTCAGCTTCAGAAAACAGAGAACAGAAAAAAAATTATACAAAAAATCCCGGTTTACGATGTTTGAATTCCTCAAACTGGATTGAAACAAAAATATAGATTTAGGTGGTTTGATTGAACCCGCGAAAAGTAAATTTTTAGCGTATATCTAGTATGAAAGGCGTATATCTAGTACGAAACCCTGTGCGACGCCTGGGTGGGAACGTGGGATCCCGACGTGTTTATCCACTTGGCTACTAATTGGCCTGTCTGGGGCAAAGGAGTCGGAAGGATTCAAAAGAATTGGGAATTAATAATTAAAATTGTTCTATATTAAGTATAAAGGTATAAGTATCAATTTTTTTAAAATCTTTCTAAATCAAACATCTAGGGATTGTTAGTTCAGTGGGCCCATTACTATTAGTCGCTGTCGGACCCATGATGGATGGTGTGTATTAATATCGTGCCTAGGATAAGTGACACATTCTATCGAGCTTCGAACATTGCACGACATTGACAACAATGTCAAATGTCATAATTCATTATAGTTTTACCTCCGATTCTAATGGGGATGATTAATTAAACTAGTGAACACCTGACGTTGATAATAACATCATAAATTTTAGTGACATGATTTAGTTTTAAGATTTAAAAAAATCATGTGGCATGTTGGTAAAAATCGGTAATGTTGAGGCTTGCTCTAATTATGTTAGAATTAACCTCGTCAAATTTTGATGACAGTCAAATCGATAAATCAGCACCATTACGAAAAGTTTACTTTTCTTAAATCTCTGCTCGTTACAGCTATCTATTGATCAAATCGTGATCAACTATGATGCATTATGGTAGTTTAGTTAAGCTATCAGTTTCATGTGAAGAGGTAGTTTTTACGATTCATCTTGTGCTCAACATCTAGGCCATGGAACGACGTGGAGTGGCCAGTCTGGTGCGTTGTAATAATATTTTAACCATATCAGAATAATAAATCATTATTCTCAAGAAGACACCAAATAAATTAGCATAAAAACAACAAGGGAGACTCTCTGGTTTTAACAAATGAAATTTTAATTTTGTTATTACTTAAGGAAGGACAAGGATAAAAAATTAGAGAGTTATTACTTGAGTCTTCTCTAGACACAAGTTAGCTCCTTTATCTCTAATCTGTTCTTTTGTAGATGAAATCCCTCTATCATCTGGAATATTAACGACATAAGTGATGAAGTTGTGTAAAAACAATATTCGGTGCACGGCCTGGATTAGCAGGCCTGGAAAACCAAGCTTTCCGTGGGGTTTATTTTAATTAATACTGATGAACGTATTACTAAGCTCTCAAATGTTTCAAGAAGGATGTCTCGAGAAGTTACTAATTCACCGTCTACTAAAATAAAATCTGGTGCTTACCGCTAATTTTATAGTTGAAAAACGTTTTATCAATTTTTCAAACCGTTTTAATACAATATTTAATGGTAAGGTACCGTTTTTTATTAATCTTACATTTAAATAACTTATATCCGTAAGGATCCCTTTATAATACGAAATACGTTTATCAGAAATAATGAAAATGTTAGCGTCAAGGAAACCCCTGATATTAGTCCTATGCCGCCGTAAAAGGTACTCCACACGGTGTCCCCAAAAGTGAGCTAAATAATCTTCCAAGCCAATATGCATATGTTGATAAATATAAAAAAATACAAATAAATCACAAGGGACTCAGATATTCATATTTGCTGACTTGAGTTTCCCGATTTACAGTTCATTATCCACTATCTTCTAGTTTTTATTCTTGTTTTATTGATATATATGTAGAAGAAGGAAAAAAGTTCGAACCAATTCAGATGCGCGCAGGTTCCAAGGAAAAAATACAATATAAATGTAATGTCCTTAAAGCTGTGGAAACAAACAACAGGACTTCCTTTGTTCGGAGACAACACAATGCGAACTGGAAGGTTCTATATTGAAGGTAGCCATTTTAACCTCCCGTATACAAGATGGCGATATACATTATCTTACTTCTATAATCTTAAATACCTCTGTTAGCTTACTTAACAACATCGTATTTTAAATGCATTTTTTCGACTATGTAATTATGAAATAATTAGAATGCAGTGAGAATTAAGTGACTTTTATGGCATTCTAATATAAATGCGATAGATAAATATATAGTTCAACCTTACAAATACTCGTAGCTTCGATCTGATAGAGAATAGAGATAACACGTATAAATAATATACATAGATACATAAGTTGTTCTACAATCTATCTGTATGGTTAATTGCAGAAAACTAACCAAGTATCCGTGGTGAATAATCAATAATCTATCTAACCAATATTCAATATTCTATATCCCAAATCAATTCTCGACTTATTTTGACTTCCTGCCGTATAGCAAATATTACTAGTAACTTAATCAACGGGCACATTATCTCCATATATAGTATAGTAGATCATTGTAAAAGTGTATTATATATTTGTACAGCGCACTTAAGGGGGTTTTGCACAAAAACGGCGCTATATAAATCATCCAAATATTATTATTATTATTTAACACACAGTTACACATACACGTTCACATAATACACTTATGCATTCCATTTGCATATGATTTTTTTGCTTAAAAACCTCGATAAAGTTAAAGGTTTTTAAATGCAAAATTCATATTAGAAGCGCATATTAAATTTGTATTATTAACAAAACTATTTTCCTACCTGACCCTCCATACAGCATCCCCAAAGATAACATAGACCCCGGGGAAATTTTTTTTCATCAGAACATCCTGTCTGGAGCTAATGAGATTTAAAAAAATCACTATTTGAAGTTTAAATGCCTATTATAGTAAATACCATGTCAATGTGTGTGACTACAATTTATTTAATTATTATATTTTTGGTAAACTAATGTTTAAGACAAGATTTTTTATGCATAGTACAAAGGGTAACAATTATTTTATAAGCAATAATTATTAGCCTGAAACACTCATCCACATTGAAAAATCTCCTGATAAAAGATACATGACGCCAACGGGACTTGAACCCGTGTCCTTTCGATTTCCGGTCGACAGCTCTGACCACTGAGCTATGGCGGCTTATCTCTTATTCGCGAAATAATTCAATATATACTAGTGTTTCATTCGACAATTACTGCTTGTTACATTTTTTCACCTGAAACAACCAACTTTATTTTAAATGAGATAGGCATTGTAAGTGCTAACTCTCTCACTAGATGGCGTCGAGACAAATTGTCTACATTTTTTGGTGAAGATACTAGAACTTGTCAAATATTAATTTTATTTTTTTTGGTAAACTAATGTTTAAGACAAGATTTTTTATGCATAGCACAAAGGGTAACAATTATTTTATATTATTATCGATACATTGAATCATCATACTAGGCAACTGCCTGCATGACCAATATATTATAGTTATTTTTAAAAGTGTAAACAATATAATAAGATTTATGGCATTACTAATAAAAGCGTTTCAAATCCACGATCAGCAACCATTAATATAGGGTAAATGGTTGTTTCTTAGCTGCACAAAATCTAAAATATTCCCATTAGTAAGATACTATAAAAAATAAACATATCAAATATTTTCACAGAGAAGTGATAAATAACTCAAATATTCAAACGGTAACACTGACATGTTATCATGGTAGCGGGGAGAAATTGTCGAACTCGGTATCGGGGTGGTTAAAGGCCTTTATATTAAGGTCATGGATGAAATAATCGAAGGTAGTTTGGTTTGGTTTGGTTAGGGTAGAGAGTAAGCAGCGTATTATGCCCAACACTGCGTGTATAATTACGCCACGGATCGGTAATTGAAATTCGAAGGGAATTGGCGTTCGGGATTTTGTGTTTAGCGTCGGATTCTGGGCATGCGTCAAATGTGAACAGGGTTCGGAATTCAGGAAATTAAACCGGGACCGATAATAATAATAGTAATTCTGCTCTAGGTTGGAGAACCTATAAAGAACATGTACTAACTACATATTGGAATAACCTAACTGAAAATTTCTATGAAAATCATTCCTTACAAATCACATTTCATTGAAGAAGAAATCAATCAATCAGCATGCTGTGTTTTCGAATTCGAACTGGCTATTATTTTTAAAGTTTCCTTTATGTAAAATATTATATTCTAGAATTCACGTTTACCCATTCCGTGCATTCGGTACGCTATTTTCTGCTAAACGACTTTCATTCGGGAAGTCCAATAGTTGGGAAGTTCACAGCTTATCGCCATCAATCAAATATCCCCCCGCTCGAGTGGGTTTTGCTACAAAGTGTTAAGTGCATCGGTAATTAAAGCGATGTTGAGATTTAAGATGCCCCCAAATAATGAACTTTTGCTTATACCCAGTACCTTTTATGTATTGTAGAGGATCAGTTGATGAAGATTAAGTGACTGTCCATTTTCTTTGTGAGAGACTTGTAATTTACAAAATTACTTTGTTTAGGGTAGTTTACTGTTACGGTAAACACAAAATGAATAACAACAGGATATAAAAACAATTAAAAATTATGTGGAAATACAAAATGACGAGCAAAAAACTGTATTTTGAAATAGTGGCTTTTATCTAACCAATAGTTCCCGGGTACAATACATGATATTTAGGTACATGTAATTATTATAATTCAAAATTCCATAAAGAAAAAGCTCCACAAATTTGAAAAGCTCACGAGCTTACCGATCGAGAGTTTTTGCTGCTTCAGATATGAAACACATAGATTTTCACCTTTTGAACTCCCTCTTAAATTACCAAGATAAAACAACAATAATATTTTGATGATTTGTATACCGCCGTTTTTGTGTAAAATCACCTCAAGGGGGCTACAAAACAAATTAATAATTTGATTATACCGGCCCCAGCAATAGCTTTTAAGAACGGTATCGATGATTGTTCTCTTCCTTCGCACACGTCTCGTATAAAAACAAAAAATAGATGATACTAGACGATTACTTCACGACGACCTCACGCTGGGAATGGTATACCTGGAAGATGTGAATTAGATTACATTGTATTTCAGCGAACTTAATTCAAACCTGTCATTGTTACGAGAAGATTCCAAAAAAATACTTATTTCTTGGTAATTGTCCGTGAAACTTATGTTCCTGAGTACCGGAAGCAACTGCTCCTTAAATTGCAATAAGCTGACTCATGCACGGTTTGATGATCTGATCTACAAGATTCAAACCAAATAGCAAACAAACTAACACTACTTTTTAAAAAGGAACCAAATACTAATAAAAGTTACATCAACATGGTAATGCATTGGCTTTAACCCTTTTGTAATGTGACGAATAAATGGAATTTAAATTATGTTAGCTGGGGATCTGGTCTGCAAATACCAAATAAACAAGGAAACTTCATAGCATCCATTGAAAGGGACAAAACGTAGGCAAAGATACGTTTTGATGAAGGGGATGATGATTCAATCATTTTATAGAGAGGTGAAGTGTTGACTTGATCGAGGCGTGAGAAACGTGAGTTCATCTTTACTTTTTGCCTGCACTGCAATGTTATACACAAGCAGGTGTTATTTGCAATTTGCACATGTGTGGTTTCGTGTTTTCGTACCGAGAATATGATACCACCGCGCAGTTAACAGGGCTCTCAGAAGTTAGAATAGACCAACATTACTTAATTGACGTGATGCTATTTTAATCCCACTGATTCAAAAACATCAATTTTACTACAGGGTTTTCCAATAAGAGGTGTTATTTTGATATTCAATCGTAAAAGATCAATGGTTTAGTTGCTTGTGTGGCACGTAGCGCCGTCTTGTAGAAAGTAAACGCTGTCCAGATTAATACCATCCAATTCTGACCATAAAAAATCATTAATCATCTCTCGATAGCGCAATCCATTCACCGTAACTGTTGCTGCAGCCTCATTTTCGAAAAAGTAAGGTCCAATGACTCCGCCGGACCATAAACCGCACCAAACAGTCACACGTTGAGGATAGAGAGGATTTTCAACAATAACTCTTGGGTTTTCCGAGCACCAGATGCAACAATTTTGCTTGTTGACGAAGCCTCCGAAGTGGAAATGAGCTTCATCACTCAAGATGATTTGCATTTGATTAACCCAAGTGAATTTTAATAATTTCAATGCGTTTTTGAAGCGTGTATCGTTCCATTTTTATTAATGGCATAGTTTCTACTTGTCAAATGTCAAAAAATGACAGCTTCAAAAGTCACATCTACCGAAATATCGGGCTATTCAAAATAACACCTCTTATTGAAAAACCCTGTATCTATTATTTTTTTTATAGATTTAGCTTTCGTGGGAAGCAATGAAACTTTTCATAGAAAATCTTAACTAAACATTGATGTCAAAAACAGAAAAAATGTTTGTTATTTTTAATAATAAACTAATGTTTACGACACAAGGTTTTTAAGCATAATACAAAGGATAACATATATATTTTTAAGCAATATTTATTAACCTGAAACACCTATATAAATTAAAAAAATCTTCCGAGAAAAAATACTTGCCGCTGACGGGAATTGAACCCACAGCTTTCTGATTGTCGGTCAGGTGCTCTACCAATTGCGCTTCGTCGGCTTATTCAAAAAACTTTAATAAGCAATATTTTTTAAATGAAAAATACCAGTACGTATTAAATATTTGGTGGGTTTTCAATTAATGTAGGTGTTTAAGGCTTATAATTATTGTTTAAAAATAATTTGTTGTATTTAGATTATTTTGAATTTGAAATGATGAAAAACATAGAAATTTGAGCAGATACCTCTACCCACGCAATTTATAATTAATTACCTAGTCAAGAACCCCATTCAGGACTGAAAGCAAACGTATAAATCAGATCCAGAAATGGTACACAGTAACAAAGATAGAAAATTTTCCTTCTTAATAAAGTTTATAACTGAATTAGGAGAAGGGAAACAAAATCCGGGAGAAGACAGAAAAAGAAGAAAAGGTACAAGGTCAGGACATAATGCCAAATAAAGGCAAGCAATTACTTAGAATCCAGAAAATATCCACGAGATAGAGTAAAAAAGCGAGCAACAATAATTAACGTTGGCCCATTATACATAATTCTTTAGCTAGGAGAGTGAAGGACTTTTTTCTTAAATTATAGGATTCATCCTAAGGCTTTTTGGTAATCAGTTTTATCGTTTATCTTACTTTGCTTGAAGACGGGTCATCTTGTATAAGGCATACTTCAGTGGCCTATTTGTCCTTTCGTTGACTATGTGTGAATTATTTAAAGAGGACATACCTGAAACAAACAAAAAATAAATTAAAATAACGTTTAACTTAAAGATACACAACGCATCCATAGTATTAAACAGCAATAAGTTTGTACAGCTGAAGTTTATAAAATTGAAATCTTCTGATCGAACAGTATAGGGTACCTACAACAACCATTATAATTGAAAAAATATTCTGATCGTACCTACAGTGTAGGTACCTACAACAACCATTATAATTGATAAAATCTTCTGATCGTGCAGTGTAGGTACCTACAACAACAATTATAATTAATACAGTGTAGGTACCTACAACAACCATTATAATTGATTTAATCTTCTGATCGTACGGTGTAGGTAGCTCCCGACAAAATCCATTATAATTTTTTTTTTGTTTGTTTTTGGGGTGTTATGCCGTGTTGCGCTAACTCCTTCTTTAGCCGACGTTTCGGACAGCGTTGCAGTGTCCATCATCAGGGCAGATCCGGTAGATCCACATCTTCGGATCTACCGGATCTGCCCTGATGATGGACACTACAACGCTGTCCGAAACGTCGGCTAAAGAAGGAGTTAGCGCAACACGGCATAACACCCCAAAAACAAACAACAAAAATGCTTTTGGCCGTGAGAATCTAAAAACTTTCCATTATAATTGATAAAATTTTTAGAGTTGTACAGAAAAAAAGCGAATATATATGTACCATTTTAAGTCACGAAGAGCATGCCTAAAACAATTATTATATACAATAATAAATCTAATTTACACCAATAGTTAATATTTTATTATTAAGTTAAATATTTTATTTAAATCTGTCACTACAATACAAAAACTACATTTAAAAATGTACAAAAAATCATAATATTTGGCATGTTTTATGTCACACCTCACATGAGCGTTCATATCTGTACAGTGTAAGGGCATGGGAGCTATGTCACCACCCGGTTGGGCAGCGTCGTGAGGCGGGTTACGGTAGAGGCTGTAGGAAGAGATTTATTAATGGAGGTCTTGAAGAGGCCCGGATTATATAAATGGAGGAAAAACAGATGCCGATAGCACGTTCCACTTACGAACCGTCTTACACAAAATACGAGTGGAAGAAGCGACCCGTTCTCGTGAAGCCAACGTCAACTGTGAACGGGTATTCCGCTCGTGAGCGTCGAGTCGATCAATGCTGTTAGCTCCTTAGAGCAGACTGCATTAAATACCTGTAGAACAGACTCAGATGGCAATCGGCCTGTTAACAATGGATTATAAGACGGACCGTCCTCTTTTGCACAGAATTGTGTAGGTTTATAAAGTATTGTGGTGGGTGAGGGTGTGTGGGTGCCAGAGTTGGCTCTAAAATTCAATTTTTGGGCGCAATTGAGATATATATAGGGTAAGCAGCTAGTCACTATTGAAGAATCTGCTTTCCGTATGTTCGACATGTTCCGGACTTGTTCTACACCTTCAGAAAGACACAAGAAGTGTGATTTACGAAGGCATTGGAATTGTAGAAAGTAGAATCGTGAAGATAATGGAGCTCAATAGGTATGCTTGACCTAAAACATTTATTTTATAATAAAAAATAATCGTGGTCATATATGATGAGTAGCAAGCTTTTCACACAGCAAATATAATTACAAATTCAATTTTAATTGCTGGAAAACTTACCACTTTATTGACGTTAATCATTTTATACCGTTTCGTGTGGGGAAATGTAAAATGCTTGTTCAAATCTAGGTTTTTCAGATTGCTTATTTTTATTCTAAGATAATAAAAAAACGTATAAAGCGCAAATTACTAATGAAGGTAGGTCAATAAAATATAAGTGCTTTTTATTGCATAAAAACACCTTTCCGGCCTTAAGGATTCCCGACATAGGCGCTATAAAAAATATCCGATAGTAATCCGTTATAAAAACTGCACACTTCAGAATTTTATCTGCAAACTAACAACATAAAATTTAAAAGACATGGAATAAAGAATAATATGAGAAATGCCACGTGGGCGTGTTTCGTGATCCAAAAGTCTGACCCTTCTTCGCTTAAATATCATACGCAGAATTGTGTTTCACTATAATTATTCAAATAAGATGGCTTTTTACGATGTCAAGAAAGCGTAAGAGAGACAGAATGCGTGCTAAAAGGGCTAGAAACTAGAAAAGGTACTAAGTCAGTGGATACATTGGTTCCCTTCAAATCTATATGGAAGGCATTTCTTGTCTCCCTGAAAATGATCCAATTATTATGAAAATTCAATAGTTTAAAGTTTTATTTCGACATGCTGCACATATCAATACGAAGAACGAAATTACAAAATGTTTATATTTATTGTCTGAGCCTGTTTTAAAATGACCACTATGCATTTCGTATGTTTGTAATTTTTTTAATTAGTTTCAATTGCAAAGTTTGTAAATGATGTGCGTATAAAGTATCATTTTTTCGCAGTCCTCCTTATTAGGGTTTCGTGTTCTGAGGCGGCCTGTAGTTTTTAAACTTTTGTATTTAGTTTCATGTTGTCTTTACATCGTTTTCATAATGTTCTAAATTGATAATCACTTTGTTCTCCAAATGCATACATTTGTATCGTTTTCGGTTCAAGGTGGTGGCCATATATGGTTCAGTAAAGATTTTTTTTAAATGTAAAATTTCGTGTTTATTTGGACTTTATTACCTTTTTTTTAAATATTAAGATACTTACTTACCTACCGGTTGCAAAAAGTGTTTAAAAAATAATGAAATTTCTTTGGGGAAATCGTGTCATTCGATGTTAGAAATTTTTTTTAAAGTTACTTAAAATATAAGGTTAATAATTAGTCGTAAAGTATTTAACTGCCTTTCAGATCTTATGATTTCAGAAGTATTTAACTGACTTTACAAATTTTATGATTACAGAAGAAATTTTGGTTTGCTTTATTAAATGAAATAATACTTTTTCACAAACCTCTAGTTTAAAAGGTATGAAATTTTTACCAACGTATCATAATCAAGAGTTTTCGGTTTTTGTAAGCGAAATATATTCAATTCTATTACAAAACTATCATCAAACTATTTATAGAGTATATAAATATAATCAAATACACAAAACAAAGATGAAATCATTTAGATGATTCAATTATTACAGACAATACTCAATCCGCCACAAACCCCTTTGATATTTCTGTTAAGTCGGCAGGTATCCGGAGCCTATGAAAGACAACCACAGATCAGTTGGTTGAGATCGGGTAAGGCCTGTTGTTGTTTAGGGGATTTATCTGTGTTCATTGTCAAAGCTAGTTGTTAGTACAAAGATAAGTATACAAATCGTATACAAATCCATCATTGTAGGATGCCCACAATCTAGCCAAGTTTCGAAGTGATTCAGTAGCAAGTAATAATAAAAAGAATTACAAAATTGTATAAAAATTAAAAGTAATACAAGTAGGGAACGCCTTTTTTAAATGTAAATGCCAAAAAGAGGAAATAATTGAGGTGGCAACGATAAAGTAAAGGTTGAGAGAAGATCTTGTGTTTATAATTTTTCTTATGTAAACACCCCACAAAAGTCCCAACTGACTGGAGCCAGTGAGACTATAGCATCCCGTAGTGAGGAGGGGAACGAGATGGGGAAAAGGAACATTTGGGGAATTACCTGGCCATTCAATTCTGTTCACCAAACACGGCTAAAGCCTTTTCAAAGCAACGTTTCAATTCTGAAAGGTAGTCTCTCACCAGGGTGAGACTATGAGTAACTTCCACGCAGAAACGTGCCGCAAATATACAAATATTAATTTTAAATTAATTAATTGCGCACGCCAGGATTTGAACACAGTTTTCATAGTCTATAATAACCTTACGTAAGCCTTAGAGCCTAAAAATGAATAAATTACCCGTAAGATTTTATAGGTCATCTATTAGTTTGTTTTTTACAATCAGCAGTTCGATCGGCAGGATTACTTGGTTTGCATCCATCTTCGATTCGGCTATTCTTGCGGAGCACGCGGAACCCACATCCTTGGATGACAATAATCACCTTGGCCCCGAATCGTCCCGGGGAAAACGCCGCTAAATGGATAATTACACGCTGGCGAAACTTGAATTTCCCTTCTCTGCGGAGTTTAGGCTCTTTGTTGGCCCGCGTTGGCTTTTGTTACCGGGACGGGAATTAAGTGCTCCTGCTTGGGCCAGGGGTGGCAAAGCTCAACTCTTTACCAGTAGCCGTTTTGTATATTGTATATCCTACAATATACAGTTTGTTACAGCATGGAAAATCTCTAAATAGTATAAAACAAAATCGCTATCCGCGTCTGTTTGTGCGCGTTCTTAACTCTAAACTACGAAACGGATTTTTAAAGGGTTTTCACCATCATTTAGAAAATTTCTTCCGGAAGGTTTATATATGTAATACATGCGTATTATATTTTTTATAAAGGAGAGAACCAGTCGAGTCAAGCAACGCCGGGTACACGTCAGCTAGTATGTATGTATGTATGTATGTATGTATGTATGTATGTATGTATGTATGTATGTATGTATGTATGTATGTATGTATGTATGTATGTATGTATGTATGTTAAAATTTTAAACAATTTTAGAAGAGTGTAAAGATGAGTATGATTTCATGCTTTTTTTACCCAATGTCTTACGGGTATTGCCGTAATGTGCTAAGAAGATCGTTGGTACATTCTGTGGTATTCGAAAAGGCCTGTCCGACTATTGAATAGCGTCCTGCCAACCAGGCAATGGATTAACAGAGGATCAAAACAAATTAATTCAAACCTAACATTAACCCCTAACTCTAATTTGTTCACTTTTGGGAACACATCATATGGTCTCAGTGAAATCGTTGTCTCTCTGACTACTGACATGATTAGAAATATGATGTAAACGGTGTTACAAAGAAAAAACACCACGCTTTATATTAAAAATTTAGAAGTTAACCACAGAAGAATTAGAAAGTATGCATACAAAACCAAAGGTTCGGACCGCAATTTGAGAAAAATTGATGAAACTTCGTACTTTTTTTAGATGAAATGAAAAACAAATGAGCTGAACAATAATATTTATGATACATTTGTCTAATAAAGTGTGTGTTTTTTGTTATCAGTCATTTTAGTTCAGTATTTAGAACAAAAAAGCAAGAAGAGTCAAATAAAAAAATATATATGTTTCCATTCAAATAATTAAAATTTTGAAAGTGTATTTCATCACCTTTCTATCAAGCTTATAGTCTTCGTGTTCGTTCAGAATTATTCAATTTATCTGAAAGCCGAAATATTCTGACATTCTCAGCATTCACAGCATTACAGTGTCCATCATCAGGGCAGATGTGTTAACATGCTGTGCGAAACGTTGGCAAAATAAGGAGTTAGCGCAGCACGGCATAACACCCCAATAACAAATAACAAAAATACTTTTGGCCGTGAAAATGTTAAATCATATTTATTTATATATTGTTTGTCTATATCACCGTCGTTATTATGTTAGTACAGACATTAGTAGCGTATTTGCCCTTTGAAAACATTTTAACACTCTTCAAATGGACTGGACCGAATGAAAAAAATAATAAAATAACTGACGATGATGATGCGATAATTTCAAATCAAAACAGAGCTTTCGCAAAATTTACCCGCTGAGTTTTAACTCTTTCATTATTCAAGGACGAATGAAGTAAATGTTGAACCCCTGTTTCTAACAAGCGTTAAGCGTTTATGAAGGGTGGGTGCGTGTAATAGAATGGAGAGGTCCTTGGAGCAAGGTCGACCCAACACCTGCGGCTGACTGAAGTTGGCGTACCCCCAATTATTCATCTCTATGATCCCACCACCCGACCGATAATTAGAAAATAGGTATTCAGGATTACCATCATTTAACAACCTGAAAAGCTTTTATTTTTGGTATGTATTCTAAAACTGAGTATTTAACTGAATAACCATAATACGGATTAAGAAAAAGGCAACTTCTAGAAGTGCAGATATCAGATACATGTTGTACGTTTAACAATGGTTTCTTTTATGGGATAACCCAACACGATAGCTTACATATTTGATTCATTTGCTTGACTGCGAGGACGATATATGCCCAACATGCTGTTCATGAGTTTGTTGCACAGGTAATACAATCAAAGAATTTGCTCAGAGGAGCTAGCAGCATTGATCTCCTGCGAACCGACGAGAAACTCGAAGAAATATAACCGTATTCAGTTGATGTTGGCAATACGAGAACGAGTCTTTTTTCCGATGCGTATTTTTGTAAAAAGGCTATACTTTAACTGCAAGTATTCGCTTTTCCATTTTATGAACAAAGTAACCTCATCGAGTGGTGATAAAGTTCCACTGGCTCCATAGGACTGAAATGTGACACAAAATATAGAGACTCCAACACGTTGGCGGGATTGTTTTAAGGGGCAGACGGGTCCAAGTCGCAGCATCTATGTGTAGAGACTTGATGAAGATGAATCTTTATTAAAAATCCAATCTGCAGATATGTTTTTAGGCGTTCATCTCATGATTTTCATAATAAGCCTTCAACTTTCATTTTATCTAATGTTGCCTATCGGATAAACGACCAATAATTTAAGTTACTTTGATATTCAACTCACACTAAAACCAAGGCATAAATCAAGCATTAATCGTGTTAATTTTATTGCAGAATCGAAAATTTGTAAACCTCGTTTAGGTTATAGGATTTAATAGACCTACGACTAATGTGGTTCTCCCTCAAGAACAATTTACGGTTGAGTACAGACCCTTATTATTTGCCCCGCAAAACCTACACACAAACCAAACTAATATTCCAATTTATAGAGAGGCCGAAGGGTTTCTTTGCATAAAAGGTTCATGTGGATATAAATTGATGAATTGTAGTTTTTTTTAAAAAAACATTAAACTTTTTTATTTACTTATTATTATTATTTATACGTACACGTTAATCCTATGCACTACCTAACATTGTTCCGATAGCCTTTGGCTGATAGTACATTACATATTTATTATAATACAACTTCACACAATGCGAATGAAAAATCGCAGGTATAAATTACACCTCTAAACCATAATAATTCAAAGACGATTTTGAAAAGCAATTTCAAATATCAATCACAAAATGTAATACAAGATAATACAAACCCATGTTCAACGGATAGAGTTATTTTAGGGAAGCAATAATAGCAGACAGTTCCTGGTAGTCACAGACGAGTTTATTCAATCCACCGAATCAACAAGGAAATAATAAAAATCGTCTTCGAACATTTTTTTATTCGAAATATGCTACTGTGTATTTAAAACGCCTATGGGCATTTCCAGCAAGAACTCGTAAAAAACAGAGCCGAAAAGTGTACTCGCGTAGTAATCGTCTTCCGATAAAACGTTATTTTATTTGATACTGCCCGGGTAGCAGGGTACGGGGTACAGTTTGTACTAGGTACACGTGGCTGGTTTTTTATTTTGACGAATTTATATTCAGTCTTCAGAAGTTGCGAACAAAATGTGAAATTGAGACGATTCAGCGTTAGCAAAGGGCAAACGCGCTTTTTGGGGAAAATAATTACGCGAGATACAACGTAAGGAAGATGATGCCGAGAGTCACGTATTCGAGGGTGTTCTAAAAAATTACCGACAGAAGAGTGTGTGAGAGGAAAGATGTAGATATAGTGTTGTGCGTATCTCTTTAAATAGAACATGTACTCTTTTTTAAATTGGTTTAAAGGGGTGGATTATTTCATAGGCACGTCTTAAAGAAAAAAGTTAATTATTATTATCTATTATATTTGAAGAAGGAACAATATTTAATTTATTTATAATCGAGTTCTGATGTGTAATTATTATTACACGTGACAGCTGTTTCACTCTCCGAAAGCTTTAACAAAGTGTAACTAATTATTATAAATAAGCATGACAATATTTACAAAACAGACTTGTTTATAAATAAATTGTTCTAAAATAAAATAATAAGTATCTAATAATATATTATTTAATACAAAAAAACATTAAATTATTATTGTATTCAAAAATTACCTATGGAAAGATGAGTGAAAAAGATCTAATTTTTAATTTTAAAATAAAGATTGTTTATGATATGTATATCAATTATAACATTAACATAACAAAGGCTTAGGTTCTCAGCGGGATATATAGCCTTCTTGCTGCGAAGCCTTTAGACTCGCCAAAATACTTGTTCTTTCAATACGAGTATGTCTCAGAATGAATTAAAATCGGACGGAGTTCGATAGATTTGAAGAAAACTCCAAATAAGAGCAGATCAATTGATTAATGATGTGAATATAATTTAATTTACTTGGTTTAGAATTCGTTAAGACTGTATATATATAAGACATGAAAGGAGTTTCTCCTTTATTTTAACCTAGAAGATCTCTAATTTCTTTCATTGTTCGTCTGCAATACTCGTTTTAAATACGAAGCATAGTTTTTACTTTTAGTGATTTTTTATTGTTTTGTCTACCTTTTTCATCTTTTGACAATCGTAATTTAACGTGTTATTTAAAGACTTTGGGTGAAACATTATGGAACCTTTTTATAAATCTCCTGTTCGTTATAAATGTTTACTTTAGAAATTAAAAGCAACAATAAACAGTAGAGCAGTGTAGACCTAAAAAACCCATTAAATTCGATCATTGTTAAAAAAATAAATTTTTTTCATCTGAACCCTTTAGCACTCGAGAAAAGTTATATGAAGTTAGTTAGCATAATCTTTTTCACCACCAAATCAACGGAATAAGAAAATTATAAAATATTAGCGTTTATATTTTTCATCAGTGGAGGTCCTTTATTTCATGAATGATTGAACTTGAAGTTCATGTCATGACAATTATTGATTTACGTAATAGATGTGCACAAGACATGACATGACAATTATTGATTTACGTAATAGATGTGCAAATATGTTGAAAATGGAATGGGTTTTACGTGACGTTCAATCATATTATACGCTTACCCTGTTGAAGAAATGGCCTGATAGTTACTTAGTTATGTCCTCATTTTCAAGAGATCGTTTTCTCTGTCTTAGAAATATATCATATTTAATGACGTAATTTTGAATGAAGGGCTCAAGGGGGAAATGGGTAAAGGAGTACGAGGGAGGTAACGTGATAGCCATGTTATGTGACGGGCGATTACACACAGAAAGAGATAAATGCTCCTCGCATCGCTCACACCGCACCTCGAGAACAGCCATTACCACGCGAGCCATCAATAACTAAATATTTAAGGGAAGTGTGGATACATGAGTACCACCTATTTGCCCTTAGGTCTGAGCTAGTTCACGACGCAGCGAGGTGATGTTAATTTTTTTACCTGAGAGAGAAAAAATCCCCAAAACTTTCCGAAATTCCCCCTGACGAGGGAGAAAATATCTTACACCTACCACGAAGAAATTTTGAAAATAATGTTTCCCATTAGATACAGATACGAAATTTAATTTCGTAATCAATTTTAAATGCAAGTGAAAAGAAAACTCTCCGAATTTTTATAGGACTTGTTTTGTAACGAATTGCCTCAAGGGCTCGGTTCAAAGCTTAAAAATAACTTACATTAAAAAAATACTAAAATACTAAACAAACGGATAATGGTATTTTAAAATGTCGCGGTTTGAGATGAGTTCAATAACAAACAAACTAAAAAAGCACACATAATATAGAATTGCTCAATAAGAGAAAATATGTTATAACAGAATTTGGTTACTGGCGATCTCGGAAATTATGGTGTAAATATTCACGTATAAAACAAGACCAAAATTATTCTATTTAAAAAAATCTTATTTTATATTTGATTTTCCTACAAGTAACCCTACCGCTCTAGATTATTTTGTACATTTCGTAGAATAAAACATTCTATGGAAATTTTTTTTATTAATTTAAAATGGAGGAAGCATGAAAAAGTTGTACGTGTTTTAAATTCAAAACGAAACTCAGTCGGATCGAAAACATAAAAGTGAAGCTTAGAAATAATCCTACCATACGAGGAGAATACCGTATAAATCAAACAGTTCGAATAAAAAGCGCAAACTTTAGATACTACATACTACAATCACAGCCTCAAGGGTTGTTCTACCAAAGTAGGTCACAAAGAGGTCATGATACATTTACAAAAGAATTATTTATAAATCACAAAACATTTTAAAACAATAATATTTTTGTTAAATATACCACATAAACAGGAATGAATTTGGTCCTTCGACGTTGTTATTACGGTCCTTGCTAGTATTTGAATATTTTTCAAATAAATTATATTCTTCTGTGGTTGTCGTACATTTTAGCAGTCACGTTTTTTCCGAATTCGTTCAAGTCATATTGCCAATAACACTCTCGTATTTCATTTTAAGCCCGTGCGTAGAGAAACACACATAAAATGCTCATCCTAATATAGAGATATAGGCGGAGATAAAAGAAACCCTTAAAAAAGCGAACGTCTAAAACGTAAATGAACTCGTCTGCATAGAAATTCGCCGACTAAGCTGGAATTTTGAGGCATAACTTATTTGATTTATTATTAATTACTAGCTGAACCTCAACAAGACAAAACAAAACCATAAAAAATATTACAAAAATACTTGGTGCGGCAAAACAGACAAAAAAAGCCAGTAGAAATACTTGGAGCGGCAAAACAGACAAAAAAAGCCAGTAGAAATACTTGATGCGGCAAAACAGACAAAAAAAGCCAGTAGAAATACTTGGAGCGGCAAAACAGACAAAAAAAGCAAATAGAAATACTTGATGCGGCAAAACAGACAAAAAAAGCCAGTAGAAATACTTGGAGCGGCAAAACAGACAAAAAAAGCCAGTAGAAATACTTGGTGCGGCAAAACAAACAAAAAATCCAATAGAAATACTCGGTGCGGCAAAACAGACAAGAAAGCCAGTAGAAATAATTGGTGCGGCAAAACAGACAAAAAAAAGCCAGTAGAAATACTTGGTGCGGCAAAACAGACAAAAAAATCCAGTAGAAATACTTGGTGCGGCAAAACAAACAAAAAAGCCAATAGAAATACTTGGTGCGGCAAAACAGACAAGAGAGCCAGTAGAAATAATTGGTGCGGCAAAACAGACAAAAAAACGGCGTAACTTACAGAAATGGGGATTACTATATTTTATTCGGTACATCATGCCGTTTTATGTATTAAGTCCTGAAGATGAAGTCAGAATACATTGATAAAGGCAATTTTGAAGTTTTTTGAAGAGACGGCTACAGCGGCGATTTCCTACTGAATTCGATCCTTGAGTTCTAAGGTGTGAAGCCGATGTTTTCCTTCGGGTACCCCACAGGAAGATGTCAGAAATTGCAGCTGGAAAGCTCGCTGGGTGGTGACGAAAGAAAGGCCATTTTCAAGAAACGACCAAGACCCGGTGTTGTGCGGACCAAACCATGATAACGACTGAAAACGGCACGACCAATCACAATCAGACCCATTCCAGTTTCCTACCCTCACCACACGGGATATACCGGCCCTTCGTAACTGAACTATCTGTTTTGCTGTAACCTGAACAAATATAATTATATACTTCTTACTTTTGATTTATAGGTTCCAATTTTTAACATTCAATGCTCATGGAACTTGAAAAATTTTACCCACTATGTAGGAATACAATTTTAAATCACGCACCCATGCACCGACAACTGAAATTATAATATTTAATAATTAATTATGCACCTACATAATACGCGTTTTTCAAATATTCTTAGATTCCGGCAGTATTTAGCTAATGAAGGCCAAATAAATTTCAGAAATGAAAATCCCCTACAGAAGTTAAAATTTATTTATTTATTTAAATACCAATTGGGCTTTTACCTAAATATGTAACACAGATAAAAAATATCAAATTATAAAGAACACAAGTACACAATAGTTATTATCATCTTTGTTCAATTTACAAAATAACAAACTGACATAGTTAAGGATTATTGCATTCCTTCATGTATATTTGCTTTTTGAAGCAAGTAAATTTCTAAACGTTAAAAATACAGAAAAAACTTAGTTACCCACACGATTCAATGTCTGACAACAAGAATTAAACATAAAATTAGTGCGATAAGCAACCACATTATATGGAGTATTAAGTCTAGTGTTGTGTTTATTCGGTACGCGATAATTTATCACGATATTCATCGCGTTATTCGTTTAGTATGGACTGTCTGAATTAGGTACCGTTAAATATTAATAAAACATCACTTTTCGCTGGGACAATTCGGGTAGTTTGCTTGATTGCATTAAATCACTATAATGTATATTATCAACTAGTTGTACCCCGCCACGCGTTGTTGCATCTCAGCCTGCGTGTGCAGATTGAGAAACAATAGCGCGTGTTTCTTTAACGTCTCCAACAGATGGCAATGTTTTTAAAATAAAGCATGATTGTATCTGTCTCAGGAGACATCTACAATATATATGTATATAAAACACACGTGTATTCGAATGCAACATTGTGTCAAATTTTCAAAGTAATCTCTGAAGAACTTTCGGAGATTTAAGATTTTGATAAAACGAACAATTACATTTTTATTTATATAGATTGGAACATGTAATTTATACATGTGCCTTAAAAATGTATGTTGTATTCATAAATTATTTAAATGAAAGATTATTTTCTCTGCGTGACATACATTTATTTCAATTTTCTTTTTTTCTATCACGCTGCTAAGTGAAAGTTTTTTCAGAATAATTTTATGTTAAACCGGAGTTTTTACCAGCGTTTTTAATTTTTACGTACGTAAATGTGTATTTTCCTATTGATTTTGTATTAAATATGTAAATGAAACTCGTTTTTAGCCAGACGAAGGGCTTTTTATACCCGTAAAGGGAAACACCGCAAACGTGGAATATTAATACCGAAAAATGAAAGCTTATCCTCGGAAGGAGATTGCTAATATAAGCTTCACCTGCTAAGAAGAAAAGATATTACATTTAAGAAATTATATTATTATGTATTCTATGAGATAAGATTTGATAAAACAATATGAATTTCACTAAGCTTCTAATACACCTAAGAGCGGTATATTTTTTTTGTTCTGAGCCCAGAGGTCGCAGGTTATAATCCCCGCATGTGAATCTGGGTCCAAGGCTAATGAAGTTACCTTTCTGCTGCGTGGACATCAAATAAGGGAGGAAACAAGAAATTCGGCATTGATTGTTTTTGTGTTTAATTCTTAGAACACCATTTTTTATGTAAATCAAATTTAATAATATTTTTACTAAGTCTGCAAGTATTTTAGTTTTTCTAATACTATTGTGACAGATGTTTCGGCGTTCAAGGCTATTTTCAAACTGTGGTCAGGCCATGTTGAGACGACTTATTTATATGATTCTATTTACCCCCCGCACAATTTTAATTTTTATCATGGGTAAAATCTATTGTCACAATTACTCTCTCAGTAAATTGATTTAACCGGTAATAAATAATTTTAAACATCAAAAAAATTCAAATTTTGCGGGGGTAAATAGTATCATATAAATAAGTCGACTCAACATGGCCCTAATAACAGTTTGAAAATGGTTTTGAACGCTGAAACAGCTGTCACAATAATAATAAAAAATAAAATATTTGACGACTTAATAAAATTTTTATAAAATTTGATAAATTTGAAAAAAAAACACGAAATTCTGTAGCTCGCTACATCGAAATCTAGCCTTCATGCTGGCGAAATCAAATTTGAAAGGGTGTTACGCCCACCTTTTTCATTGGATTAGTATCAATAAAGAGTTTTAAAAATCTTTAAATCTTTAATCACACTATTTTAAACGCCCCATTGTCCTGCTTTAAAAGAATACACACCAAAACGGTGGCAAAAGTACTGATTCGTTAACTTTAATTGTTTAAAGCGAGAAACACGCCACTCGACTTCGTGCACACGACTTTAAAACGGGGTATAAAACCACGAAACCATAAAAAGCTGAATGCAGGAAAAATGAAAAAAAAAACCGACAATTTGAGGAGCGAAAATATTATTTTTTCATGATCGGGAAAACACCTATTTTTATGAAACTTTTACACCCTACGCCGCCAGTCTTTCAATATTTTTTAACCTGTCAGAGTGATGAAATGTGTATTTTCATGAGGGTGGAATATATCGAATAAGGGTTGATGTACGACTTACCTTCGATGAAATTTAAAATGAACGAATAATAAAGTAATGCGTTTACATACTCCATGTCAATATTGGTAGATAAATAATGAGATATACCACTTAGGTTAAAGTAACCAAAAAGTATTGAAATATAAATATTTGAT
Source organism: Hesperophylax consimilis (assembly GCF_061612785.1). Classification (NCBI taxonomy): domain Eukaryota; kingdom Metazoa; phylum Arthropoda; class Insecta; order Trichoptera; family Limnephilidae; genus Hesperophylax; species Hesperophylax consimilis. Next base: position 33,012,552 of record NC_142850.1, read on the forward strand.
TTTCATTTCGCTGGATGAGAATAACACGTATTTAACTAATTACTATAATATCGCGCGATTAAACAAATTCAAATGCTTAACGTCAATTTCTATCACAAATAATATTTTGAATTAATTAAAATGTTTTATGTGCCCTTAAACATTCCCCAACAAGAAAAAAGCTGTCTAGTAACACAAAGAGCAATTTAAACTACTGTTGAGCTGAGAAAAATAAAAGAATATGATGAAACAAAGGAAAGAGAATCGTAGCAAGACCTGCCCTACGGCGAAAGGGTTGAGAAGAAGGGATTGGAGAACAGACGAGGTCAGGTGTAGGAACAAGATAGAACACTGATATATTGTTGTATAACTATATTGATGAGTCCAATTCCCAGCTCAACTATTGCGGACAATTCAAACAAGTAAAAAATGAAACTTTTTTCACTGTTTTTCATGTGACTTTCAGGTGAAAAATGACACACTGTCTGCCGTGGAGATAAAATAAAAATTGGGCTATTTCAACTTGGATGTTTTTTTACAGTTTTCGAAGTGTTAGGAAAAACGAACATAATTTATGGAATAAATACCTCAAGTGGACAATGCAATGGATAACTTTTTGCATATGTTATTTTCAAAGATCTTTTAAAATTATTTTTTTATAAAAAAATTATCGCCAACTGGTAGCCAAGCTTTATCACCGGGGTTACTATTTAACTAGCTTAAATTTATTTCAACGGCATTTGCTTCTATAACGTTATAATAATAATAACCTTTGGATGACTCGTATAACGCCGTTTTTGTGAAAAACCACTCCAAGGGCGCTGTACAAATATATTTTTTTATCCTAGACTCTTTTATCATGCTACTCTTTATAGAAACACTAATATTTATTCATTTAGAATTTACAGCACTAGTTTTTTTTACACATACATAGTACAGTATTAAATTTTGATGAGTGAAAAATTAAAGAAATAAATTGAAACATAACAAATAAAATAACAGTAAAGAAAGAAGCAATAAAATAATCCTGTTATGTAGTGACTTCATTAAAATGTGTTATTAGTACAGCTTTATACATAATATTGTAACAAAATTATAACTTAAAAAGAAGCATAGCTATCTAGAAGCATCTTGTAAAACGAGAGACCAGTTCGAGCTACCAAAACAGCTTCTTCCTTAGTTGGTAGGCAGGCGCATCTTGAACATCCCTTACCCGATGAACACGGGAACCCCTGCTAAATCACCAAACGAGCTTAACAGAACCACTTGGGGTGACCTATGGCAGAAGTGTTGATTATTCAATAAATAAGTTCCGGGGCGGCGGTACCCACACCCTCCTCCCAAATTGAAGTATGTGCCTGGTGTCCACTTTCACTGTTGGTTAGAGACTTTTACATATACGATGTGGGTAATTGGAAACACTGCGCATTGCATGTTATCGAAGGCGCAAATTCTTAAACCTGGTGTTTATTTAAATTATTATTTAAATAAGTTTACAATCTTTCTCCAATTATCTTTTTGATTTGGGAAAACCGAAACCTAGTGGCGTCCAAAATATAAGTCAAATGGAGTTAAAATAAAGTCGTTATTGTAATTCATATACGTTCACATACCACAAAACAAAAACTTTTAGTTTATTTTTTTTTTAAACTTCCGATTTTGTTGTCCGGGTTAAATCTTCCCCAAAGGAAACCCTTCCACACACTTTTCCACAAATGATCATCTAGTCAATCAACACTATGTAAGTGCATTATATAAGCAAAATAAATACAAAACAATACAAGAACAACACGTCAACTCACCAAAGATCAAATGGGAAAATAATTCACCGACTCCAGATATTTTCATACCAGAGGGTTCGGCTCGGTAAATAATATTATTAATAATGTTAATACCCAATATTCATACAATTATCATTAACTGAAATGAAATCAATAGAATCGTTTCATAGCTATGCATAGCATGACCGAAGAACTCTTCACGTGTAGTTCTTTGGTCGCCTCGATTACGCGAATGATTACTTTATTGCGTGGTCGGTGATCGTCAGTTTTTATCCTAGAGGCCGAGGTCTTCAGACAAAAAACTTTTTTTTTTTGAATAATATTACTAACGAATACATCGAAAATGTTACAAGAATATTTTGGATTAAACAGAATACATAATGCATTGATATAGAGTTGTTGAGTATTGGTTTAGTAATTACCAATATTATCACGACAAACGAAGTTTTTCTTTTAAGACGTGATTTTGACGAGAAAGCGATGATATTCAAAATGTCGAAAATAATTTACGAAGATAATTTGAAAAACTTTTACCCTTAGTTCAAAAACAAGATCTTTTGAGGTTGCCCAGCTTTGTTACGTGAGTAAAATAATAACTTTCTTCGTCGTTATTAAGGGGACTAATATTTAAATAATAATGTTAGCAAGGAATAAAAGGAACAAATAATAAATTCCAACTCTGTAAACGAGAGTTAAAACTATTATTTGTTTATTTTCCATTCACGGGATTGTAATCCGTGATCTCTGGGCCCTCAGGCAAAGTCATGAAGGAACTTGCTGAAATGAAGTTACTAAATTGTATCTAGAAATATTTCAAAACAGAAGCATGGCGGTGAGATTATTAAAATGCTTAATTGACATGAGCAGTGTTAGAGTGAGACAAAAGTGTTTACTGTATATAAGTAGTCGCACTAGCTCAAGCTTTTTTGTTCACACCCGGAACATCAGAAATCAAAGTCGTCAGTCTTTGTCGCATCCTTATCGTAGTATCGCGTATGTAATAAACCAGTCGTTCGTAACCTAACAGTAATAATTTAAATTCACAATGGTAATATAACATTGGCGCAGCCGGTAGGATCTTTAAATTTGTAATCAATTTTGAAGGTAGCGCCAGACGTGTGATCTTGATCGATGATCGAAGAAATCAGATTTTAGAAGCTGCTCTCTCATTGTGCCACTGTCGCCGGAGCCGGATGCTCAATTATTTCCAACGGGCTTGTCCAGTACTTTAAAAATAGCCCGAATCTATTTGCTAACGCGAATCCATTAGTACCAAGCCGATCGAAAATTCATTAATCAGTTTGTTTACACACCTTTCAAATTTCAATTATTATCTGGCGTCAGTTCGGGAAACTCGAGAAGCAATTTGGGAGAGCTAAAAACAATTAGGAGATGTTTAAACCAATACACACGGATATATATTTAAAAACACATGTATGAGTACACACTTTAAGTACACTTGGAATTGAACAGTTGTAATTTGATATGATGAAATAGAAGACCAACGTTAACGAACAATCTATTTTAATAATGATTCGTCGTGTAGGGTCATTAAGAATATAAATTTAAGTTTTGTATGAAAAGGGCCGCGAAACCGTTCCCCTTAAATCAGATATGCTCAAAATTACACTTTTTAAGGTTTCTAAAAAGATGAGAGTTTGTAAATACGCAGAAGCAAACTCAAACATATTAAATATCTATTGATTTGTTCGATAACATCAGTACGTACGTAGTTTATATTTCTATTTTGATACTGACAATTCGTGGTGGAGTTAATAATAATAATAATATTTTGATGATTTGTACAACGCCATTTTTGTGCAAAATCACCTCAAGTGCGCCGAGATAACGTCATGTTGAAGCATTTTTAAACTATAAAAATAAGTGGGATAAGTTCAAAATTGTTTCAATATATCATAACGTAGTTATATTTGCATGATGATGGTATTGATTTTGTCATTTCTCTCAAGCAAACTGCAGAAGGCTACGTTATTCTTTCAAAACTAAATGTCACGGATCTCTGCTTGGAGATGACACTGTAAGAATAAGAAACAGTTTCGTTTAAAAACAATTCTAAGGACTCAAAAATACACCAAAAAACCTTCCACCGAAAGAGAACAGCTTAGGACACTATGCAACTCTTTTTTTGACTTGCACTCTTTGCTTTATACTCCGTATTATACATTCTCTTCTGCCATTCTGACAAAGGATTTGATAAACTACTTGTTCATGAAACGTTATCCTTCTATATCTATACCGTGGCATCTACGGAGTTTTAATCAGTCGGTAAAACAGCAAATAACTTCATATTAAAAATAAAAATACCCCAGACACCTTTCGTGCGAGCTTTCGCTAAGAAAGGCTAGGCTGTTAACTGTAGCCAAGCTGGTTGGGATTACCTAAGCCACGCCAAATAATCAAATGTCGTTGATGTACGTAGCAATGAAGATATTTACCAGTACAAATAAAATTAGAACAAAAACAAATTTAAACTTATGCGAAAGGATTGTATTAAAACATAGATAACTATGTACATATTAAAGATACCACAAAATTAATAAAATAACCGCTTAATTCATGCATAATTACAAGCGAATTACAGGATTTTTAAAATTTCCATGCTTTCCGCCGAATAAAAACGGACAATATTTAGAAAAAAGTCAACATAATAATTTTTTGTTAGTAAAGTTGTAGTAATTAATTTATGAACCAACAGATGGCACTGATGGCTACATTTGTTGGCATTACCGAAAGGCACGGCTTTTTTACACACTACACAGACAAGTCGTCCATTACCTACACATGTACGTTTTTTTAATGCCTTCATCATTTTTCATACGTAGTTTCTGCCTTTGACACGTTAAAGTGGTGCGGTTGTTCATACTTGCGTATGTTGAAAAATAATGATTGCATGCTTTAATTCAATTCAAAAATTTATATTTTTATGCCAGTAAAACACGCTTCTGTTTATATACTCATTTACAATACATTTTTTTAAATAAAATATATTTAACTCATCAACCTTACAGCCTTACCAAACTAACAGCAGAAGGTGCAGGCCAGTATTGGACTGTACATTCGACTATGGTTCCTCCACAGCGTTTGTACATTTTTAGGTATAGAATGGCCTTATTGCATCTAATGTATTCGGCATTCGTCTTGCCCGAGGGACAAAGGGTCGGAGGGCGGAGGGAGCGTATTGTGGGAATGGAGTAGAACAGGTGGGGCGAGACGAGACACCTGTGAAAGGGGTGAATTGGGAACTAAACTTAACAAAATCATTTAATTGATTAAATAAATTGTCTATGAAACACGAGAACCGGAATAAGAGGTTAAGATTTAGAAAGATTGCATTTCTTTTCTTAAGATTTCACTGGTGTGCAGTTTGTACAAAATATAGGTCAGTGAGAACGCGAGCAGTTAGCGGCAAAGAAAGTAAAGGCGATTTGTCAACTGGCAAAGTGCTCTTTGTAGCTGTTTTATTATTTTCTGTGATATGCCTAATTTTGGCAGACGAGTGCAAGGCGGGCTTTATTCTCAAGTTTGAGCGACAAAATAAAGTTAAAAAAATGCAATTTCAATAAGTTCAACGCGCTCTTTTCCAAAGCATCTTTCACAATAGCCAAAATCTAATCGTGCTATGACCTCATCTCATTAAATCACCAACATTACTTGTTTTGAGATGCGAGAAAACTATGTGAAAAAAAACTTGAAGCCGAAACCTTTTCCTTTCCGCTTCTAAAACTTATCAATCAGTTCCATATCATGAATGATCATTTGCATTATTTACACTTTATTACGGTTCATCTAAAGATTTTAACGAGTAAACCTTAATCCTTTTTCCTATTTCACAAAGCAGTATTATTTTATCAGGGTGTTTCTCACATTAAATTAAACATCCTTGTTCACCGACCGGAAAGTCATGAAATGACTTTAACCGCGCCATTTATATCGATTTATATTTTCATACCGTAGTAAACAGTAAAATGCGAAAGAACCTGCGGCATACAACACTCCCGCGATAAAGCAAACATAAAAGTATCTTTTTATGAGGAAAAACCTTGTAGTTCCAATTCGACCCATTTTGAATTTAAACTTGGAACACTGGCGGCATTGTCCCGCGCAGGAAGTGGCTGCTTGAGAAATCCATTGTGCCTACCCTAACGTACAGAGGGAGAAATAAGATATGTAACCTAGTGAGAAAGAGAGAGGCAAATATAAATCCAACCGACCGAATTGAAAAGATATTTCTATGAAACTCTAAAAAATGCCAGGTGTTGAGAAAGTAAAATATACCAACAAATAAAAAGTACATAATATCTCGCAGTAGTATTTTTTAAAGTTAATTTTGTTGAATTAACATTTTGACGTGTTGGTGATAAAACTGGTTAGAATTTAATCGAAAGGTTATGTCTTAAGCATTCAAAGCAGTCATCCAGAACGAAACTGGAGTCTTTTAACGTTCTTGAGGGTCTGTGATGTTTTTGAAAATAGAAAAATAGAAGGAAGAAAGAAACCATGATGAGGTGTTTGGATTTATTTTTAAAACAGAAGGCGACTTGAACTTTGTGATTTTCCACATCACTGTACTGAAGAGGCTTATAACGGTGGGCGTAATTAAAAAAGTGGCGTAATTAAAAAGGTGGGGGAGGTGCTTAGAAGATCAAAGACAAAAAATTACAATGGAAATATGTTTAAGACAGGGTTATTCACAAAATTAGTTTGATTATTAGCACCTCCCCTTATTATTAGCACCTCCCCTTTCCACCTCTCACCCCTCCCCTCAACCCCCCCACACTACTTCCTTTTCTACCCACACCTGTCTCTATATACTTGACAATTTACTTTTTAGTACATTAATTGTCCTGATGAAGAGAACATCGTTCTCGAAACTTGTCGACTTTATATAAAAAAAGTGTTTTAATTATTTTATTAAAAATATATAATTTAAAATTTATAGCGGAAAAAAGGGTTTATTTAAAAAATATATATTTACATAATAGGTAAGTCAAAAATTTAATAAATTTAACAAAAAATAAGCATCTTTACCATTAAAAGGGTAAATAGATTAAATAATTACAAAAATATAATGATATATCTATTGTAGGTTGGCTATCATCTGGTCAATCTTCGCCCTGCAGGCTGTAGACCAAATATATAATAATAAAAATAACTTGGAATGACCAAGGGAAATAATTTAAACACATTATTAAAAGCAATTCCCGCGATTTAAATATTAAAGTATTATTTATTTTGGTGATCATGAATCCGTGAGCTTTGCGGCCATTGGAGTTATATTAGAGGTAAGCGACGGATTGTAATAATGGCTTCAAATATTCATTAAACACGATATTCTAATGTGGGACAACTAGCCCTCCGTTTCCTTTTATCACCAGCAGGAGGTATTTAAGTCAATTACCCAAACAAGACCCTGATTTAAACTATGTCCAAAATTGCCCCATTTTATCCTGAATAATTTAACGATGGGGGAACATTTAACCATTGAAGACTGTTTTACCATCATTGTTGGTAGTTAGAATGAATTATTAATTAAATTTAAGGGCAATTGATTGAAAGCAGGGTTAATAATCATCAATAAGTAATAATACAATATCATCAAAACCACTTTTCCCATAAACCAAGTTGAAACAAAGTACCATTGTCCTAGTGAAACATCTCCCGTGAAATCGGGTAAGAATCCAGAATCGGAGAATCATCGGCTTTTATAAAACAACACATAATTCCGTGAATCCGTAAAAACCTTATTTAATTCCCTTTTATAGCGGACGACGTACATTAGCCCCTGTGAAAATCGGGTAAAGGGCTGAACGAATTCTGGCCGAAAAGAGAACGAATATTATTTAAAAAACCTTTCTCTCTCTATAAAACACAATTCAGCTGTAATTTGCGCCACAGCCAATCATAAATCTAGTTTGTTGAATTAGTATTTGCTTTTGTAACCATTTTTTTAACATTCAGAAGTATCAGATAAATACAGAACTAATTATGTTGGCTTTGATGCTGGACGGAGAGGTTTTGAAAATGGAGAAAATATGTGTATTGGCAATTCGATGACAACGCACTAGTGTTGAGTTATATGTATAGTTTGTGTTGTGTGTGGTTGTCACAACGGAAAAAGATGGCGGAGTCGAGTAGATCTAACAGGGACACGGATATTTTAAGTTATTCAGTAATTTAAAAAATATCACTATTCGTTCTCAGGGTAGAAAGTAGCGGTAGTTTTTGAAAAGAAATAATATTTTTGGCAGATATGATTTAAAGGTTATCTCAACTTATGTTGAATATATCTATGATACCTATTTTGTACTTTCTCCAAGCGGTATAAGTTACAAGCATACATAGCAGATCATTATATATGAGATTCATATTCTAGCTGCGATCTCAACAGGGAGCAGTGAAGGTGTTTCATTGACTCGATTTTATTAATAGTCTTTGATTTGAGTATTTCTAAAATTTGCATGGCCTTATTGTAAATTGTTGCGCAGTGACGATCAAGGTAATTTTCCCATCTAAAATAACTCCTAACAAACGTACTAACAAAATTTCGTTTATTAATTGAATGCGATGTAGATTTTGGAATCCATAGACGATAAAAACAATTTCTCACGCTTTGGTAAAAAATTTTAATTTCACACCGGTTAGGAATATATGTTGCCGAAGGATAAGTACTTCATTTAAACATTTTATAATCTTAAAAATCTTTAGGTCATCTGAAAATAGAATGAACTCAACATTATGAATACATAGAGAAAAATAATTTATAAATATAATGAAGAGAAGTAGGCCCAAATCAGAGACTTGAGGCACTCCGGATGTTACTTTAAATTTAAACGAAATATTATTACTCGAGTTTACCACAACTCGCGGTTACAGAGGGAACTAATCGGCCATTTTAGGAATAATAAAGATCTACTAATTTTAATAACATGACCACTAATACTGAATTACCGTTTTTTAATTTGTTATAGTTAAGCGCACTTGAAGTGAAATGACACTAAACTGCGTCATATAAATGCCATGTTATTATTAAATTATCTTCTAAATAGTTTTAAATAACATAGATCATTGTAAGCTAACTAACCATCACGCCGTTTCCCCGCAGGGGTAGGCAGAGAGGACGGACCGCCAAACAACTCGGTCTTGGCACACACTTCTTGCCTCATTCATATTCATACATCGTCTAATACATACTCTTCTATTATTCTGACTCTTGACATGGCCCGGCTCGAGTATCTGGTTCATTTAATCGGGCCATGTTTTCTTCGGACGTCCCCGACTTCTGCTACCATTCGCATTTGCATTAGATCATGGTAGAAATGTATTTTATATTTGTACAGCGCCCTTGAGGTGATTTTGCGTAAAAACGGCGCTTTACAAATCATCCAAATATTATTATGTCTAATGTTAAATACAGAAGATTTTTGTTGAATCTCCCCTTACTTGCAACTACTTCTAAATATCTGAGAGCAAGCAAATCGGTAGGTATGCACGGATATCGAATCAAAGCTGAAGAGAAAAGAAATCCTGGGAGAGATATCCGCATGTCTATGCGAGAGAATCTCGGAGTCTGAAGGCTTTTTCCTCTATTTCTCTCCTATTCGAAAATATTATCTCCCTAGCAATACCTTCATAGGGTAGAGACGTCACGGGATACACTGGACGGGTCCAAGTGTGAGAACGATGAAAAGGGTTTAGGTAGGGATTTGTTTATACGAGATGTTGTTAGAAATATTGAATTGTAAAATGTTTTTTTGGTCAGCAGTATCACATGTTTACTGATATGTACATATTTTTGCATTATTAAATTATTTTTATATTATTCTTGATTTTGCACTTGTTACTTATGTATTATATTTATTTTGTATGAAGTGAGCATGAGCATATTACTCTGAGCATGGTGAAAACATTTTGTAAATTCATTGACGACCTTAATTTTATTTGTCCTCCACCAATACGTTATTATTATTTGTTATCACTGTATTAAAATGTTCCTAATAAACAATAAATTAATAATTATATTTGTTACATTACGGACATCATCTTGCCTATCTGTCGTATTTTAAGTCCGTATTTCTCAGTGTTCCAAATATTGTGTAGTCTCCGTCTTACATTGAAATCTAAATCAGTGTTTTATCGACCGCAAAAAGAACGCTGTGCAAAATAGTTTAAATAACCTCACAATGCCCTATAAAATTATAATACTTAAAACTAATAGGTATAATTGCGCCATCTTCGTTATCACCTGAAAATTCTACTTAATTAAGTTACCTTTAAAACACTTCGGCTACTAAGCCATATTAAATGAGGCATTATTCACTGAAAAATTATGATTATAATTATATTTTGGAGCATCGTTATAAAGGAAATTACTTATAATTTCGTCAAATTAGAGAACCGAAAGTTTTTTGAAAATAAATTAACAAATTCTCACCCCATATTATCCTGCGAAAAATAGCATCTGAATGAAATGCTCCCTAAATGGGGTTGATTTAATTAATGATCCGGAAAGCACACTGGACTTTCGAACATTCTCCAAGATCCCGAACTTGGTCAAAGTGAAAGTGTTCACAGTGCTCACTGGGAGTTGGAACTTGTCGAGACTTTGCTTTCAAATGGGATGAAAGAATTACAAACAACGTGTAATTTGCTGACTTAAACTAGTATTTCAAGAAATCTGTGTTTTTTAATCAGTTACCAACCAAAAGTTAATTATTATTAAAAATTTGGGGACACTGGTTCAAATGTGCGCACAATTTTGAAAATTAGGTGTAGCGTATGAAAAAAAAATCGAAGAAAAGAGACGTAGAGGAAGAATGTGAAAAATGTAATTAGCTTAATATATTAATAGTCTCTAATAATTGCTTAAAATGTTTATCGAGAACCTTGTCAATTGGATTTTTTATTGAGAAATAATTGTAAAGAGTTGTCTACAATTATTTCATATTTTAAAAATGTTCATTCGTTGCAGTATTTATTGCATTTTAATGAATTGTAATGGAATAAATTTATTATTAAAATGCTTTATAACACTTCATAACATTTTTTGAGGAGCCGATTTAAAGTTGCAAAAAGCATATTCAGACTGGTAAAATATCAAGTAACGCTAGGGTATCGTAACATTGGCTCTATATAAGCACTAAATAACAAATGCTTATTGTAATGCAATGAAAAAAAATTAAAATACTTTCAATAAGAACTGTACTGTAGTGTTTACAGCTTCTTGGTGTTTCACAACAATATAACTCGACATCAGAACTTTTTTAATGTGAAAGCAGAAGCATGAAAGTGACGTAAAAAATGTTGGATACATTTACATGTTCTAAGTTAAATTATCTGAGGTCGGAGGAAAAGCCCAGGGCTTGAAAACAAGCTGCAGCAAAATGACGAATGCTAAAAGTTTCACAAACGTAATAATAGATAGGTACCGTTACAGTGGAACAAATGTGGCCCGACCGCCTAATGTGGCTTCATACGGCTGGGATGTGCGGCTTTATTGAAAATCTGGCAACATCCTGCTACGAATGGTTAGATGAGGAGGATTAACCGTTTGAGTGCCAAAAAAATTCATACAGTTGCTTGTAAAATGCCACCAAAAAAACATTATTTTTTATGAAACTAAATATTTTTTTAAAACCCCATAAATTCTTTGAATTTTCGAGGATTTCGATGATTTTTTCGGTGTTTTATTAAAGAATATTGGTTTAGAATCACGCGGAGGAGGATCCCGAAGTCCAGGCGTTTCGAAGAAATGAGAATTTTACGTACAGACGTACGCGCGAATCAGAACACGACGAACGCAATCGACGGAAATCGACGATCGGAAATCTTCGCTAAAACACGAATCGACGATTGGCACCCAAACGCTTAAATCTAAATCATTGAATGTATGAATTTAACTATGCTACAAAAAAAACAATATTTTTATGTGTGCAACAAAGGTATTATCAATGATAAATTTTTAAACAGAAATTAGGATTATTTTTTTCTGATACAATTACCCAATTTAATCAAAGATGGGTTACTTTAGTGTTATGCCGCACGAAATCTTGTTAAATCGACAGAATTAACCAGTTCCACCACATTGTTCAAGTAATTTATTCTAAACCTACTGTTGCTGCGTGTGAGATTAGCGAAACAATACAGGAATCCATTGCGAATTTGTAGGGATTGGTGATAGATAGATAGGCCGGGACGTTATTAGGTCGGAACAGATCCGGACACGACCGATAAATCTACGAAATTCCTGACCCGGACCTGACAACTAACCCGAATCCTTGGTGATCCCAACACTGAACAGATAGACTGGTGGCAATTACAGAATCCAAATACAGTCCTGGATCAGAAGTTAAACTGGCCCGTGTAAAACAAAACTGAACGAGAAAACTGGTGTAAAAATAACCATTCGTAAATGGAACAGAAAAAAGGGACGCACTTATACGAAGTGTAAGGAAAAGGGAATTGAAGCGTTCAAGGATGAACAAAGCAAACAAAATAAAAGCTACGAAGAAAAAAATGATAAAAGATTTTTTTAAAGGATGTTCAAAGATGAAAGAACCTTTTTATACGGTTCCAGCTTCTTTTTTTGTACATTTGACCAATAAATTGACGTGGTCCATTTCAGATGAACTGATCAAAACATGTTAAGGTGGTCAGGGGGGTTTACACGCAGAGAACTGATTGCTCTAGATGTTTTTGAGACGTTTTTATCTGCCTGTTTTTTTGTAGAGTGTTTTACTCAACGCCCCCGTTCAGGGGTGGGCGAAGCCTTAACTTTTATTTGGTAAAAACCCTGTGAGAAGCTACGCCGGTCGTTTGACTTACATAAATATGTAGTTACTATAAAAGGTTTTACGTTTTACAGGCGGATCGGAGTGCAAAAACATATGGTCAATAAACATGATTTCATTATGCAATGCCATTTACGACCAAAGGTTATCAAATCGGATATCCGGATAAGTTTACAAGCATTTTTTATTGATATTATTGAATTTACTTTTCTTTTCTTTTTAGAAACTTTTGTGATAGGGTTGTTTTATTTCATGAACACAATTCTATACTTGCGCTTTTTATATAACTTATACTATAACTTAACTAAGCTTATATACAATGATTTAAAATTTGCTTTACGATTAACATTTCTTTCGATTTATTTAATATTTAGGGCTTTTCTAACTCACAGAGCTTAGCGAAGTCCTGTTTTAACTCGATCGTTTTGCATTTCGTCTGCAATCTGTCGTTTTAATGGTTCATGAAAGATAATAATATTTAAAAAATTTTAAGACTTTCCCATTAGTATTTTGTTTTAATATCGTGGTACCAACCTGAATGAAGACTGTTGGAAAAAAAGAATTGTTACTAAGCTAGTGACGATTCTCTGGAAAAATTGCAAATTTAATTTGAAATTTAAAAAATAATATTTACATGAATATTATAAGACGGTTGATAATTAAAGGGTAGTTATTAAAGAACCTACTCACAATCTTATGATTTCAGGGGAAATTTAGGTATTGACTTATTAAATAAAAGAAAATTAGAAACGAACTTTTTTGGAAGCTAGGTCCACTGTTCGCAGAACTACTAAAAATGAAACAATGGATACATTTCTCAAAAAAACAAACATAATAAATTGACTTGCACGAGGCCTCTGATCATCTCAAAATCGAAACAACACGTTGCTGAAGTTTCCTTGGGAACCCAGTAAATCTCAAATATACAACTGTCTTCAGTTCCATCTGTTGCAAATCAAAACACTAACATTTAACGAATGGCGTGCTGACATTTGTAATTAACGCGACTGGATTAACTTCTGTACATGGTTCTCCTCTAGACCCGTGTTCACACCTTACTCTCCTCAAAAATACCCTCCACACAGAATCCCCAAAGATGACGTAGACCGCAAGGGATTTTTTTACCTCATGGCCTATGTTATTATGTAAAAAAAACTTCTTAACCTACCTCTTTCGCATATTTTTCCATTTCGTATTTCACTTAAACACTTATTCTCAATGAATCCGTGTTGCTGATAAAAAAAAAACCACCCGTATAAAACAGTTTTTTTTTTAAACCATAAATTTTTTCAATAATCTATTTTTTATAAATATGTGTTATTTTTTCTGGTTTGACTGAGGAAAGAACTTTCCTCTCCGAGGACTAGACCTCTGCACTGACAACTGAGCCGAATCCCGATTGGGTAGGACCGACCTCTATTTCGTACTTATTAACTGCGATTATGTCATCAATATATAAATATAATATTAAATATCCCACTAGAAGACTTACAATATCATTTCTTATTAAATACTCTAAAAATACACACATTGGAAGACAGGCGTAAAATAAACGACTTTTTATTCAAGATTTTAAACTCTAAATTCAACTGTTGCGAACTTCTGCAACTCATAAACTTACGAATACCTACAATAACAACACGACAAAATACACTATTCCATTGCAACACACAAAAGCGCAATTGCATTGCAAACTCCCCAATACAACGGTTTCACACAATAAGAAACCAATACTTAGGTGAAGTCGATATATTTAATATTAACTTTGCGAATTTTGTGGATTACATAAAAGACTTATTTCAACACTATTCCTAAATGGAAGTTATATTTTTGTAAACCAGTCAAATCGCTGTATTTTTTAATTTATGTTCTTGTTATTTTTAATTCTGTTTCTTGTATATATTATTTTTTAATGTAATTTTATTTTTATTATTTCTTATGTTTCAAAACTGTCATTAAAATTGTACCACCTGTAAAAGCCCCCTGGGCGTTAAATAAATAAATAAATCAAATTTCAGAGAAATTCTTAAGGAAAATGGACGTGTTTGTATTTTCATTACTTTAATTTCCACTTACAAGATTTTCTTTTACAAAAATAAAATCGAAATTCAAATAGATGTATTTAAAAAATGAAACTCTATTATTACGTACGCTAATCAGAGAACGACTGATTGGAAGGACATTTTTTACTATCTTTCAGTGATTTACGGATGTAAATAAATATTTTGTCTGTAACGCATATTTGTGTGATGTAATTTAAAGGCAATACAAGATAATCTTGGCAAAACAGAGGGTGCACAAACAATGAGAGTGCATCTCCCATTTATTAAAGCCGAGGCAAGGCTTGAAAACATTTTGATTGATTAAATCCCTCAATGTATTGCAGCCACCGCGTCAAGATACAATCAAATTAGCTCAAGTGTCAAGTCTCTGTGGAAGATTAGCGATGCAGTTGTGTTCTGCTTTGTGTATCAATGCCTGTTTAAGTCAAAGGCTGAAGAGCTGCAATGGATGCGTCTGATACACGAAATTGACAACAATCCTTGCAATCAGTCCCAGCTTCATTTGCATTGAAACATCTTCTCAAACATACCTACTCAAAACTATCGGGATTAATTTTTGGATTATTATGCCGTATTGCGCTTCCTCATTGTGTAGCCAACATTATAGACAGCCTTACAGAGTTCATCCTCAGCGCGGATAGGTATTACTCACTAGTTTGAATCAGAATTTTCGAATACACCCAAGCAAAGAATTGAAGTGACAATATCATCTACCTGGATTATCCTTGATTACTTTTTCCGTGTATTGGAGCACCATTTAATATTTTCTTTATATTCTATCCTTAAGTCCATTTAAAAAATGATTGATCACGCTTAAGTCGGCCTTGATATCCATCAAAGCAAATGCACGTGCAATGTGTATTATTTGTACAAAATGCACTATATTCGGATTTTCATGAACGCGTCACGACATCGTGATAATATATTCGTAATTTAATAAAAGTTTACCAGGAACCCTGTTAATTCAATCGTTTAGGGCTGCAATCCCGTTTTTAACCGGATTTTAAAATTTTGAACAGTTTGAAGAGATTCTCGATAAATTGGCATTACTAATTTTTCTTCGTGCAGTGGAAATCGTTTTAGGCCAAAAAAAAATGGTTAACACGAAAAAATATGCTGACCTCGGCAAAATGATTAAATTTCTATAAAATATTAGCACATAACGCAAAGAAAATAGTAGAAACTACCATTGAAGGATTTTATGAAATTCTGAGTAGGAAGTAGTCGAAGTTTTCTTTCATATTTACGCTGCAGCCTGCACTTTGATAATGAAAGCCTCTGAGGCAGTAAGAAATTAGGGGTCTCGTATGGTCCATCTGCCTCGGGGGTTGCGGTCATGTGGTATCGGAGCAGTTGGGACCTCGGTTGGGACTTGCTTGTCACATGCCTGACGGCGTTTAGACAGGGTCAAATAATTGCCGAATGTGCACAGTGTCCAGTTCCTCTCCGATTGCTTCTGTGACATCGGAAATGTGAATTGATTTGTGATTTCGCAAGGGCCTTGCTGATGTAATCAATATTACATGTACACAATGATTGAACAGTGCTTGAAGAGAAACTGCAGTACAAAGCTATAAATTAAACGGAAATCCATAGAAAAATACATTCATGCTAAAGTAACTAGTACCTATTTAATTATGCAACGTGGATTATTTTCATTTTTTTTTTCTAAATTTCAAATAAGAAATAATATTATTTTTACAAAGAAAAGAAATTATCTCAATGACAATTCTTTTTTCAAACTTACTAGGTTGGTAGAAATATTGAAAAGCTTGGTCAGAGATAGCCACCTCGTCAAAGTAAGGCTTGCGCGAATAATAAAAGGCATGCAGCAAATTTTCAAAAATGAAAATCAGTCAATTGTTTATCAGTCAAAAGTTATCAATCTAGTCGCTTGCTTGAATAATTATACATGGTTTTACCACGCATAAGCCTCAGGGAACTTATTATAGCATTCAGTCCACTTTCATCCTTCCTCTGCCAGTTACATGCCTCCCTTCATACATTTGGGTAGGTACCAGCACTCCATTACATTTATTGATTATTTCAGTGAATTTTGTAAAAAATTAAGAATAACATAGAATTTTTGTTTTTTTACCGATTCCACACGGCGTTCAAACAGAATATCGATAATCTACGGATATATTGCAAGTTCGCACTTCACACAATCTTTTTAATGAAACAGATAAGCTTATCAACTTGCAAAAGATACCATAAATGTTCCGTTTGTTTGATTAAGGCTCGATAAAAAAATTGCACTATGAACGCCTCACCCTAAGTAAATACGTTTGCTCAATCCATCACTCCGCGCAAAAATAATTTGATAGTGGCACTCAGTGCATAAGGAGAAAAACGAGTATTGCAAATTTATTAAGAATCTCTTAAAATTATTCGTAATGCGGTTAACAACGGAATTGCAGGTCTTATCGAATGAATTAACAGGTTTCCTGATAAACTTT
Source organism: Hesperophylax consimilis (assembly GCF_061612785.1). Taxonomy (NCBI): domain Eukaryota; kingdom Metazoa; phylum Arthropoda; class Insecta; order Trichoptera; family Limnephilidae; genus Hesperophylax; species Hesperophylax consimilis. The sequence goes on from NC_142850.1 coordinate 33,029,642, forward strand.
TACTGAATTAAGAAAATATTATCACGATGCGAAACACGTGGTCATGAAAATCCGAATATTTTAACATTTCTTTTTTGTGATAATATACATATTGGTGATTTACATTAATAAGAAAGTTTATCGAGAAACCCGTTAATTCATTTGTTAAGGCTTGCTATCCCGTTTTTAACCGAATAAGAATAATTTGAAGATATTCTTAATATATTAGTAATTCACATTTTTCTCAGTGCAGACAGGTATTTATTAACAACTAGCTGAAGACCCGCCGTTGTCCGGACTTTACGCAGGGTTTTTCGAATACAGATGTAAACAATGGAATTCCTCTTATTTTGAACGTCAAGTGTGCAAAGTATAAACGACTGCCCTAAAGGCTGATTTGTACGCTTTTGGGAACAGCTCAAATAGGTTTAATATAATTGCTATCTCTCTTAGTGTTATGGTGAGAAATATGATCTAATGGTTCAGAAAGAGAAAACACGACGCTTTATCTTATCGTAAGTTAAACACAGAAGAATTAAAATAATAAATATAGTAAAAAAATATATAACATAATATTCTTTGTTATTTGAAATCATGTTGACAGTCAGCTTCTCTAATGATAAAGATCAAGTGTGTAAATTTTCATAAATTTCGGATTAAAACTGTAGAATTGTATAAAAAAAAAACAAAGTCAAGTAATGCCGCTATGACGCTTTTCTTTATATAGATATGTAATGAATAGAAAACACAAAAGTAGGTCAGAAAGAAATTTTACAACTGGTTAAAGTAAGTTCGATTGGAAAATTGGAAACACTTTATTTTCAGAGTCGTAACATAATTCGTAAAAAGACCAAAAGATACCCACCTTAAAAATAGGTACTACTAGTGGAACAGTTATCCCTAGCTTAGCTAACCGAGAGATATCATTGATCTTATTGGAAGAGGAAGAAAAGAAGCCCGAATCAATTGCCGTAAAGTGCATCCCAAACTGCAATGAAACCATACTTCAGGGAGAAACTTTGTTTGAATTGCTCGCAGAAAACGGAAAAATTATTACCAATATGGCGGAAGCAATTCGGATTGGGCTACTTTACGCAGAGCCATGTTCCCAAAATTTATTTACTTGTTGATTGTAAAACTTTTCAACTCTTCGGTCTTTCATTTAATATTAAGCTCAGAACAGTTCGATTATTAAACTTCAAAAGTGATCGGAAAGCCATGATAATGATAATTTGAATTAAACGAAAAAGTTTCACTGTGAAAACTTTAGATTACAAAGTAACCCTCCAAATTATATAATAATACAAATTAAACACACTTTCACCCACCTTATAATCTTAACTATAAAATTTTCGTATTGTTCATGATATTTGTAATTCAAAAGACAAATAATTGAAGATTAGTATAGAATAGTAAGTCCATAAAAAGAAGCAGATGTGAAATATACCTTTTTTTATTTAATATTGAATTTTTTTTTATACATACATGGTTACATAAAATATTGAAAAATGTATAAAAAATATTGAAATAAATGTACATAATTAAAAAAAAATTCCACGAAGGCGAAGCCTGAGTGTGGGTATTATTTATTTATTTATTATTGGATAATTTGTATAGCGCCGCTTTTGTGAGATATCACCTCAGGGGCGCTTTATTATAAGTATTTTTATCTTATTTCTATGGTTTAAGTGGAGATACAATATCAAATATAAATTTAAGTTATTTTAAAAGAGTTACTGTAGAGATGCAATACAAGAAACTAAATCATGAAATATGTAAAAGTTTTAAAATAACACAAAAAATAAGGTAAATACTAGTTTTTAAAGAAGACATCTTGTAAAGTGAATTAGCAGACAAAGCATTACAAACAATAAAATATATCCGCTGTTTTTTTACCTACTCCAAATAGTGAAAAATAGTATTTCAGGTTACGTAGGTAGCATCCAATCCTCATATATCTTTATCAATGCTTTATAAATAATTGAGTTGAAACCCGTACTTTAATGCTCGCTGGAAGCAGCTTACTAAAATCTATACATATTACATCTATTATTTTTGTTTTGTGATGGTCATTGGTGATGCCCCACTCACTATTTGCGAAAGACATTCTGACGTAAGTACGCGCTATAGTTTAATACTCTTTCTTCGGTGTGCTGCATTGAAACTTGCATTGGGAATCACAGGTTTTCATAGTCAGAGGGAAGAATAAAGTTCATTTTCTCTGACCCTTGAATCTGAACACTTTTACAGTCCGCGTTATCTATAAAAATCAGTTATTGTATGATCTACGTTATAAGCAAAGTACATTCGTGAGATAAAGTACAGTTTTAAGTTAAAAAACTATAATTTCAATATTTGAGCGCTCTAAAGGTAGGCAAATATTATTATCATCCCTCAGAAAACCTCACTCCAGTTGTTAAAGTGAGTGAAAGCTTTGAGTGTGCTTTCTCGATCATGTATTTGTAAATAGATGTGAATAGACGGAACAAATGTGGTGTGAATCTCTTCTGAGAGAAAATATCTAGGTAAAGAACCGATCATATACTCGTATATATAGACTTTGTACCTATATCGGTTCTTTACCATTTTAGAATTTAATTTATTTTTTAATGTACAAAATGCAACGGGCACCTTTCAATAACCACTTAAAGAACTAATAGTCGAACGAAATGAGAACGAAAACCAAACCGATTGATAGGGCATCCGAATGATAACCTTTCCTTTAGAACATCGTAGAAATATCATAGAATATCCCCTACCTACCTACAACTCATCTCTTTAAAGATCTCCTCCCATAAATTCAGAAATAATGAACTGCTCTTCCTTAGTTAACACAGGAAAGTGAATTCTGATCAAAACCTTGTATGCAGTACCGCCAGCATAAATTTTGCTTTTTCTTTCCTAAACACGCTCATTGAAGAACATAAATATATATATATATATTATTAAAATAAATACCGGAAAGTCCAATTATGTCCTAAATCCTGTATTTAAATTTCGCTAATAAACAATTAGTTAATGTTAATTAAGTATTAATCTCAAGTCACCCACCAGGTAAGTATGGTACTGTATATTATCTCCATATAATTCATTGTAAAAATGTATTATATATTTGTACAGCTCCCTTGAAGCGATTTTGCACAAAGACGGCGCTATATAAATCATCAAAATATTATTTTTACTATACTATTCACAATTGTCCAAAATGTGATGAATATACTGGTCAACTCAAGACAAGACCTAAATATTTTCTATATGATCTAAATGATTTTTAACTAAGCAAATGAGGTATCATTATAATATGACTTCCAGCGAGGTCTTAACTTTGCTTGTCATTTCTATTTTCTGTTATTTATTTCTGTCTTTTGTCTTTACCTAATCCATTTATTATATTTACTTATAATTTTCACTGTTCTTCTAATTTCGTGTTACTTATCTTGTAAATTAGATGTAACTCTGTTAATAAATAAATAACTTTGTGGCACAGTAATATTCTTGGTCGATGGGCTCAGTAGATTTTAGCAATATTATTATGGGAATTCTGAGTTTCAACCGATATTTCCTGTCCTTACTTCACCAAATTAAACTATATTTCTCATGTAAACGTAATAAATAATAAGGGAATGAAAATTATTAACTTCGTTTTACAAAAAAATTTTTTTTTTTTTTTTACTACATCTAACCTGGTCCTATTTGTCAATTATTTGCACAGCAATATAGACGAAAGGGTACAGGTCGATGCTATGTACACCGATTTTTCAAAGGCCTTCGACCGCGTTATTCACTCAATTCTTTTAAATAAACTTACTCGTCTTGGAATACACGGTGATTTATTTAGATGGATTAAGTCATACATTAGTAATCGTAGTCAAGTTATCTCAATAAATGGTGTCTTATCCAAAATAATAAACGCAACCTCGGGCGTTCCTCAGGGTTCCCATCTTGGTCCGCTTTTCTTTAATATATACTTAAACGACATAGGCTCATGTTTCCAACACTCAAAATTTTTAATGTTTGCAGATGACATGAAAATTTATAAAACGGTCATCTCTTTATCGGACTGTAGAGAGCTACAAAGTGACTTAGATAGGCTCTGCAACTACTGCACAGCTAATTATTTGGACCTCAATGTTTCAAAATGCCACACTATGTCCTTCACCAGAAACAAGCATATAATTAACTTTCCCTATTCACTCCGCGATGAACCCGTGATCTCAAAAACCGAATGTAAGGACCTTGGAGTCTACGTAGATAGTAAACTTATATTTAATACGCACATTTCTTCAATCACTGCTAGATCTTACAAAATGTTAGGTTTCATACTGCGTCTGAGTAAATTATTTAAAAATCCACGTACGCTAGTAATGCTTTATTCCTCACTAGTCAGAAGTACACTGGAATATGCATCGCCTGTCTGGAATCCCAAATACACTTACTATGTCAATAATATAGAGCGCATACAAAATAAATTTATTAAGTACCTAGGTTATAAATACAACAATAATTATATCTGCACTCTCCAATCCCTGAAATCCAGGCGAACGGTAGCTGAAATGACATTTCTCCATAAAATAATACACAACGAAATAGACTGCTCAGAACTTCTATCCCAAATAAATTTTAACACCCCATCTAAAAGAACTCGACACACCAACCTTTTTTACACAACTAGTAATAATACAAACGCTGCAGCCAATTCCCCTATTTCTCGCATCCTTCAAACATTCAACTCAATTCAAACAAGCACAAGTACCGATATATTTTTTGATTCTCTCCCTCTATTTAAGAAAAACTTTTTTAGCACACTAAATTCGCCAACATAACACATACAACCACACACAGACACACACGCACACGTACACACACACAAACACTCACACACACCTCTCTCCTTCCCCAGCACACTAATTAACTTAACTTAACCGTAAATTTATAATATACCTCCTATGTATATATGTCAGCGACATGTCATTGGTACCAATTATTATTCTAACTTTTATAACTTTGTAACTATTGTCATCTATGTAATTATGTACTGTTTGTTTCTGCAATAAACAAAATAAAAATAAAATAAAAATAAAACTCCAGAGGCTTCAGGAATATTTCAACCTTGAAAATTTTGTATAGATCTTTAGTTTGAAGTCAAGTCGAATATAACTCCTCGATCTGGTCCCCCCATTATAAAATGAAATAAAAAAAATGAAAAAAAAAAGATTCAATCGAAAAAATTCAACACATTCATTTTAAACTCAGTATCAAATTAAAAGCATAAACCATAATTACTTAATGAAAAAAAAATATATATTAAAACTCTCAGATCTAAGAATTATATCCTACTTAATATTTATGTTCAAAATTGTAAATGGTAGGGTAGACAGCCTTGATTTAATTAACCTCATTGAATTTAATATACCTACAAGAGCTACTCGTTCCAAAATTCTGTTTAAATTTAAGAATTCCAGGACTGAGCATTTCAAACACTCGCTTGTACCTAGATTACATGAAGTGAGTAATAGGGTTCCATGCTAACTCAACACAGTGACTATTCAACACACTTTTAAAAAGTGATATAAAGTCATTAAACGATGAATTTTTTTTTTAACCTAACCTAACCTAACTTACGTAACTCAGTTAATAAAGTTTTTGGTTCATCACTTTCAATGAAGTATAACTTTTTAAAGATATGATGAATTATCATTTAAATGATTTATCCGGTCACCGAGTAATAGGTACGCATATGTAGCGGATCTGTTTAGGCGATGCACTACGTCGTGTAATATTTTAAATTGAGCCGCTATCAATAACACCCCTTACGTAGATGGCGATAAGGTTTAAATTCCCGCTTAACACCATCCACCTGTTTTGATTTACGCAAGAAAAAAACATGGCCAAAAAGTGCCTTTTATTTTATTTTGTGGATGTTCAGGCATAAATATATTTTTTTTTTGATCATTTTATAAATAACTTAATTTGCCACATTATATAATAAAATCATAACCGAAAATGGGTTCGTAATTAGGAGATTTTGAACTTTAAAGCAGTTTTCATAGGTCTTTACACAATTTTTTTCTAGGCTTACAAAAAGATTTATCTAAAAAATACTCGATTATTTCGAAGGTCAAGATGTATTCCACTCGCAGTATTTAATTAAAGCATCTGAAACATTTCTAGGCGACCAAATTTTCAAACCAAAAACACATGATTTTGCATTAGTACGTATGGCATCGCCTTAACTGCACAGAAGCTAGGTACAAGAAGGCTATACTATCATATATTTTAAATCATTATTAATTAAACCTAAGTCTACTAATACTTTTTTTATGTATTTGTATGTACTTGTATCTCCTTCTAGAACTTGAATTAATTTTATACTTTCTGTCGTCATCTTATGATCAAATCCCTCAGTTAATAGTTATTTTTATTTAGAATATTACTAGTGCTTGATTATTGTTGTATTCTGTGATATGTAATTATTGAGTATGGTGGATATTAAATAAATAAATAAGTACTTTGTTTTTACAATTGTTATTTTGTATGTACCTTATGAGTGGCCTTCATATTGTTACGGCATCAAAAGATTATAAACAGGGATGTCTGCAAAGGTATAACGGACTATTTTGTCAACACTTCTCGTTTGTCGAGGGAACAAATTCTTCAGCGAGCTGCGAGCCAAACAGGCAACTCTGTGAGAGGCTGATCACGAGATGTCCTCTTCAGACTGAGATAAGGGTCACTGTGTTCTAAGCAGGAGATTAATAGATGTGGAGGATGTGACACATGTGTCACAATAAAATTGGTGTACGAAGTAAATAGTACACCATAAATAAATTTGATTTTTAGAACTGCTTGAAATATTGACCTGACTAAAACAAACATACAAAACCTTATATTAGTCTCAGCAAGAGATCGTACGTTACGCCATCGTTCTAATATCTTTCGTTTTTTATACAAGACGTGTGATAAGGAAGAACATGATCGTTGCTGGAGAGATCTCATTGGGACTAGTATGCGTCCCTGTAGAATAAAATAGTTGTATGTGTCATACTACAAAGGGTTACATAATAACGAGCACTTATTGCTTAAAAAACGATTAACAAAAATATGTAATATCGATAAATAAATCAAAAGAGAAAAGAAAATGATTCTTATAATCAGGTACTCAGTTATTTAAATTCTGTAAGTAGGTACCTCTTAGTAAAATTATGATTCTTATAATCAGGTACTCAGTTATTTAAATTCTGTAAGTAGGTACCTCTTAGTAAAATTATGATTCTTATAATCAGGTACTCAGTTATTTAAATTCTGTAAGTAGGTACCTCTTAGTAAAATTATGATTGTTATAATCAGGTACTCAGTTATTTAAATTCAGTAAGTAGGTACCTCTTAGTAAAATTATAAAATAATAATCATTTATCCCAGTATGATGACGAAATGTTTTACTAAGCATATGTGTGAAAATAATTATCACAAAATTAAAATTACAACCATTTTTTCATCTAATTGAGATGGTATGTCTCCATCGCCTAGCTCTTACTCCACAGTGGTATAATCCAAAGTACTAAAAGATTCCGAGATAAGGACATCTGAATGGGATGCAGAGGTCACTGCAGATGCTATCCGCCATGCAATGCCGACTGGATTCTGAATGCGCTTGGGTGCAGTCAACGTGCACAAATGCACTAGCACACATTGCCACTACACTGTACACTACACAGTACACAGCTCAATTGCATAAATATACAATCAAGAATTTTTGAAGTTAAATACATGCATTGATATTAATTTTTGAAATATCCAAATATTCTAGATTGCCTGTAATAATGAAGGGATTTACATAGCCCCGATTTCGTGAAAATCACCCCTGTACTCTCTTTACAATTAAATACAAATATACACAGAAAACTTACTTACCAGGAAAGTCACTTCAGATAAACACACTTTCATTAGAAATTTTAAGCCTGGAGAAGATACTGTTTTGCACGGAGAGGACAATGTATGATATAAACTGCGGTAGGGTAATTTTACAATTGCTTTTTTATCTACCTTTAGAATTTTTATTTTTATTTAAAAAATGAAAATAATAAATAATAAAAGAAAAGAGAAAAATATCAAAAAACTACTTTTTAGTAGTTTGTACATGGGCGCCTTTAACTTTGAAAAGAATAAAAAAAAAACTTATTTGACTTAATTTAAGGGAAATATGTAATAACATTATTGATTTTACTAGTGGCAAAACTGGTTCCATGATAAATCAACACAGTGACAATTCAACACACCTTTAAAAAGTGACATAAAGTCATTAGAAACGATGAAAAAAAAAATTAAACCTAACCTAACCTATTTTTGTTATTTGTTTTTGGGGTGTTATGCCGTGTTGCGCTAACTCCTTCTTTAGCCAACGTTTCGGACAGCATTGCAGTGTCCATCATCAGGGCAGATGTGAAAATATACCTACTTAACCCAGTTTATAAAGTTTTTGTTTCATCACTTTCCATGACTTTATATAACTTTTTAAAGATGTGATGAATTATCATTTTGATGATTTATCCGGTCACCGGCAAAACTACAGACATTCTTTATTTTGAGGATTAATATTTTTATTGTTGAACTATAAGACTAGAGGTTCTTATTGTAAAATGACACTAAAACGGTTAAAATTATACTTAGATTTAAATTTAGTTATTTACAATGTCGCTGGCTGTGAAGGTGGAATATAAAATATATATTAAATCTATTTACTTAAAGGTAAACATCATGATCAAAGACCCATTCACATTTAGATACTACAACGCTTAAGTGCATAAACATACAGCGATGTATTTTCGAAATAAAGACCGTGCATTGATATTAGCGTACAGATTTTATTCGTCCTAGGTCATACTCGTTCTATTATCGTCCTAGACCGACATCTGTCACTATTTACATGCAAATAGTTTTAGGTATAAACAGCGGTGTATTTTTTATCAGGTGTGGCGGTAGAAACGATTCCTATCAAAGGCTTTTCATTTTTTTCTGATAGTATCCTCAAAGTACGCGTTAATAATAATAATAATAATAATTGGATAATTTGTATAGCGCCATTTTTGTGAAAAATCACCTCAAGGGCGCTGTACAATTTATTTCCTAGGATCTACATTTGTTATTTAGACCAACTGTGCCAGCACGAGGTTCGTCATCCGTTCAGGCATGTGTCTGCCGCCAATATAGCGCTGACATGTGTCTGCTGCCAATAAAGAGCGCTGACACAACATCCTCACATAGACAACAAACCTTGGCAGCACCGCTGTGACGCTCGACGAAGACAGAAGATGGAGACTCTGCTGCAAGAGTCCTAGGTAGCGAAGGAACTGTACCAGCTGCTGCAGGGAGAGAGACTACCCCGTCCACCAACTGTGCCAGCACGAGGCTCGTCATCCGTTCAGGCATGTGTCCGCCGCTAATATAGCGCTGACATGTGTCTGCTGCCAATAAAGAGCGCCGACACAATATCCTCACATAGATAACAGACCTTGGCAGCACCGCTGTGCAAAATCACCTCATCCTAGTTAACCTTAGTCTCTCCAGTCACCTCCCAGCCTTTCATGCCACCTAGTGCATCCTCTCGACCCTTTCAGACTCCTTCCTGGCTCCAATACATTCTTTCTATTGTCGTGATCCGACGATTTCACACCTCTGTCTCAGACCCTTAGGGCTCGCTTATCGCAGGCTATCATAAGCAAAATCTTGAACCAAAGTCAAAGTGAAGTTTATGAGTGTCATCTGTAACAAAATACATAAACAAAAACAGAAAATAAAAACAAAGACAAGTATTAATTAAACGGTGGTATATATAGTGCCAGTAGTTGAAGTAATTAATATCATGCTGAAATGATTGAAAAGTGATAATAATAGATACGTTATAAAATAAACGATAACGAGTATTAACAAAACCTACTTAGGGGTGTTCGGGTGTCGTTTGCGGGTGTCAACAATGAAAGTATGATAAATATAGAGAAAACCTTAATTCTCACAACAGAATAGGAAGGTGTGACATCCTAGATAGTAGTTTAAGACGTTACTCATAGATGGCAGTGGTAACGATAAAGCTGCCGATAATGCAGGGATTAATAAATACCAATTCGAGTCGAAGGTCAGGGTCCAGAATCATTCATACCAATAAAGCCATCCCTGCATTATCGACAGCTGTATTGTTACCAGTGCCATCCATGATTAACCTCTTAACTAATAACGAGGATAGGACAGAACTCTTACGAATTTCTAAATCAAAAACAAACACGAAGCCCTTACCGTAGACTTGGGTAAGTATGAAACGGGTTGAATTTGAATTTTATAGCAAATAATAATACATGGCTTTCGAGCTTTATTTTTTAATACTAAAAGCTTAAACTGAGTAGAGTTTTAATTAGTTGGAACCGGGAACAAACCAGTTTCAGCAAATTTCTCAATTAACACTAGACGACCCCTTGGAAACCCGTACGCTCTAAAGTTTGTTAAATATGTTTGTGAATTGCTTGTGAATTGTGCTAGGGAAAGAGGTCAGAGAAATAAACATGTGTAGAGACTAAGTCGGTTCGCCAAAGCAATCAAAATTAATTAAGACCAAAGGCTTTGCGTAAAAATAGAGGTTGCCTCACAGTCATGATGTGAAAATCTAAGTTCAAAGATGGGACGGTTGGATTATTATTACATTGTTTTATTTCTTACCGGGCGGAGAAACTGTGATCCCATTTTAATGATCGAGAGTTTGATAGATTTAAGTTGACATACCTGAAACAAAAGGAAAAATAAATTAGAATAACATTCAAGATTAATGTGAAGTAATTATACCTTTTATGTGAACGGATGTTGAGGCGACGGGGAAGGAATCGAATCGATAATCGAATAAGATCGATTTAATCAAATACTTCAGTCGGGGATATCAAGAGTGGAATGGAATAACATAGTATTAAAACCATACAAATACATACACTTGAGGATAGGCGTAGGTAAGCGACCTATATCACTTTTTCAAAATTGCAGCTGTTGCATCAACTGTTGCGATCTTCTGAGTCTGGTCAATTTAAGAGTACCTGCTCGATACACTAGGGATAGGATCCTATTTCAGTGTCACCATTTCAAAACAGATTCCTCGCCTACATTAGTATGGCAAAGGAATAAACCAATGTAACAAATTCGATGGATAATTTAATATGTCAAGATTTTTAGTGTTAATTTCAGATTATAAATATTATTTTTTTAACCAATCACAAGCCACTGTAAAGTAGGAAATTATCTTTTGCATCCATTGTTTATAACCCTCATGTATTACATTTCAATGTACTAAATGTAAAAGCCCCAAGTATTTTTAATTTCCTTAGATAGTAATAACAAGATTTGTACCTATTTGTACAGAGATGGTATTTTTTTTAAATAAGTAATAAGTATTTGATAACCTACCATCAAATCATAATAACACAGTTATTGACTGTTATACACTGTACTTATCATGAATAATACAAAATAGCCTGGGAGTGTGTTTTTTATCTTATCTTTGCGTATCGTTTTTTGTTATTTTATTTAATCGAAAAATGAAATAATAAGAGGTCTGAGAAAGAACCTTTCTTGGAAACAATTGTGCGAACAAAAGAACGTGGTAATAATGTATTACGTACGCCCTCTCACACGATACCGGGACCGGAGCTATGCGATACGAACTACTAACTACTAACCAGAGGACTGAGGTATTCGGAATATGAGAACGGCGTGATAAAATGGAAAGACATGGCCAGTATTATGATACCCATAATTATTATTCATTGTGTATATATATTAATGCCTTTAATAATTTTATTTAAAATACATACCCACGTTTCAATTGGATTTTACAGATGACTGCTAAAAGTGACATTATAAAGTAGCGATGAGTCGTTCATGAACGAGCCGCACAATTCAGCTAGCTCTTTTTGATGAGCCGTACTCGTACGATTCCCGGTGAACCATACCACGGTCATTAAAATTACCTTAGTATTAATGTTATTAAATACGCAGAAACGTGAACGGCGTCTGATAGTCAGACATTTTTTTAGTGATATGATCGGCATACCATTACCAAGGGTCGTACGATTATTCATACCCTTACGCTGGAAGTCAAGACCCGTAGCGGGGGAACTCACAGCTCCCGTTCAATTGAGCCTTAGATCAATTGAGTCAACTTTGTGAGCCATACGAAAATATTGATCTGTTAACGTGGCTACCAGTCTTAATAAAATGATTAATGACTCATGACCCATCGCTAGACTAAAGTTAGTTGAATGTAGTAGAAATAAGATCCCTAAAGCGTGTGTGTAGTAAAACCATACCAAAGTAAAACATACTGGAATAAGTAGAGAAGTCAGCCACAAAAAAGCTGATTTATCCCAATTTTCTTATAAATTGTAAAGACACGAAGGTAAATACTTGATAATATTCAACACGTTTGTTTTACGTAGAAATTTCTTATAAAGGCCTCAAATAGTTGTACAGACTGATGAATGATTAAAAAATATTAATATTGCAAGATTTCAGAAAGACACGCAAAGTTTCGAAAATTAGGGAATTATATAATCATTAAATTCAATTCTTTGGTAGATAAATTTTCCTACACAAAAGAACTCTGCTTTTAAGAAGCAGAAATTAATTACTTTAGACACTATTATTTTAAAAGAGTTTTCAGGATCGCTTAAAATTTTATAAAAAAAACCTATTTGCAGTTGCCGCTAGGGTCTACCCCGCGTTACTCCCTCGAGATTTACTTTGCAGCCTGTTGGCAAATTTTCACAGATAAACATGATTCAAAATGTAACCATGCTTTACCAAAATGGGTAGCGATAATGGACCACCTTTTCACAGCACTACATTAAGTTATGTTTTTTTATTTATTATTTATTACATAAAGGGATTTATATGTTATGATTTATTAATTTCACATTATAGGATGTATTGTGCATGTCTCAATAGGAAATCCTGTGTTAAGAGCAGGCGAAGTTTATAACACAGGTTTGTGAGAAAAATAACAACACAATATTACATACAAAAAAGTAAAGTCGCTTTCCGCGTCTGTCTATTTTTTGCGCTTAGTTCTTCTAAACTACGCGATGGATTTTGACAGGGTTTTCATTAAGATTTTGAGAATTTCTTGCGGAAGGTTTATATATACTATATAATACACGCAAATTTATAGAAAGTAGAGGAAAATCAATGTTTTGAAATAAATTTGTAAAAAAAAAATTTTCGTGCGCTTACATTGGCAACGCAGGTTAAACCTTATGAGATACATCAAAATATTGTATTGTGGAATTGTATATCTTAAAAAGGCCTACAGAAAACTCCATGACGGTATATATTTATCTCTTAAGGATCACTCCCAGCAATGCCGGGCTGACGTGTCAGCTAGTCTACAATGCTCTACTGTTTTAGCTCCATTCCTAGTTCACGTTCTTAATAAATCACTGAGCACGGGTGACTTTCCTGAACCACTCAAGTCAGCTGTAGTTACACCAATACTAAAAAATCACAACTAGACGCCGATAACTTTGGTAATTATCGACCCGTTTCAAATTTACCATTTATTTCAAAAATCCTGGAGAAAATTGCTGCCGCACAAATAACCAGTCACTTGAATTCAAATAAATTATTCGCAAAACGTCAATCTGCGTACAGAAAATTCCACTCAACTGAAACCGGACTACTTCGTATGCTATCAGACATAACTCTTGCCTTAGAATCAGGTAAGTTATCACTTATCTCACTCATAGACATGAGTGCAGCGTTTGACACGATTGATCATGAATTCCTCATTAGAAGATTAGAGGATACATTTGGTTTGAATTCCGACATCAAAAATTGGCTGGAATCCTATTTATCCAACCGCTTACAAGCCGTGAGGGTTGGAAATAAATTGTCCAACTTCGCAACACTTTCTTCAGGGGTACCCCAGGGATCCTTTTTGGGTCCACTTCTCTTCATCCTTTTTACAAATGATGTCGCCAAAATAATCGAGTCATTTGATCTCTTGTCTCACTGCTATGCTTACCGTTCAGCAAGTTTATTTTTACTGCGTTCCAAATGAAACCAATAGTCTCAATATCCGTATAACTGAATGTCTAGAAGCAATAACTCGTTGGATGTCTTCAAACAAGCTGAAGCTCAATCCATCTAAGACTGAGTTTCTCTGGGCAGCCACAAACAAACGTCAACATTTCATAGACGATTCACCTATTACTATTTCTGGCAGCGATATCATCCCAAAAACAATAGTCAAACTTCTCGGTGTCAATTTAGATTCAGACTTTTCGTTTAAAAGTCAAATAAATAGGACTTTAAGTACCGGTTTTTTTCACCTAAGACAACTCTTCAGTCTGTCCGAAGAAACCTTCTATATCTAAATTTCGCTAATGAACAATTAGATAATGTTAATTAAGTGTTAATCTCAAGTGACCTACCAGGTAAGTATTGCACTATATATATTATCTCCATAAATAGTTAAGTAATAACATATTTTTGTTATTTGTTTTTGGGGTATTATGCCGTGTTGCGCTAACTCCTTCTATAGCCAACGTTTCGGACAGCATTGCAGTGTCCATCATCAGGGCAGATGTCTTATTTGAGGTTGTGTTAAAATGTGAGCTTAAGTATGAGGTTGTGATACCGTGTTGCCAGCTCCAACCCTCTGAGCTAACATTAACGTATCATTTTTTATTTAAAGTGGTTTTCTTCGTTTAGCTCTGGTGTATCCGTCAATTACCGGATACCAAGAACTATTAAGCTTAGCTCCATCGTCTCTATTGATGTTTACGGGATTTTTATGAATTTCAATGGCCTCCGTAATCAGCCGTGCTCTATAAGTTTTCGGTCTCCCCAGGATTTCAGGAACAAATCCAAAGTAATGCCCGGTGTCAATCAAATGCTCGGCAATTGCCGATTTGCCAGGGTGGCCGAGTTTACAAGCTCTGAAGTGTTCCGAAATTCTTTTGGAGATAGTCCGCTCTGTCTGGCCTACATAGACCTTGTCACATCCGGAACAGCTGAGTTTATACACTCCATCTGTTTCCAGAGGAAACTTAGTCTTTGCAGACCTCAGTAAGTCCTGTATCTTTGTTGTTGTTCCGAAGACAGTCTTGATATTTTCCTTTCTCAGTCTTGATATTTTGAGAAAGGAAAATATCAAGACTGTCTTCGGAACAACAACAAAGATACAGGACTTACTGAGGTCTGCAAAGACTAAGTTTCCTCTGGAAACAGATGGAGTGTATAAACTCAGCTGTTCCGGATGTGACAAGGTCTATGTAGGCCAGACAGAGCGGACTATCTCCAAAAGAATTTCGGAACACTTCAGAGCTTGTAAACTCGGCCACCCTGACAAATCGGCAATTGCCGAGCATTTGATTGACACCGGGCATTACTTTGGATTTGTTCCTGAAATCCTGGGGAGACCGAAAACTTATAGAGCACGGCTGATTACGGAGGCCATTGAAATTCATAAAAATCCCGTAAACATCAATAGAGACGATGGAGCTAAGCTTAATAGTTCTTGGTATCCGGTAATTGACGGATACACCAGAGCTAAACGAAGAAAACCACTTTAAATAAAAAATGATACGTTAATGTTAGCTCAGAGGGTTGGAGCTGGCAACACGGTATCACAACCTCATACTTAAGCTCACATTTTAACACAACCTCAAATAAGACATCTGCCCTGATGATGGACACTGCAATGCTGTCCGAAACGTTGGCTATAGAAGGAGTTAGCGCAACACGGCATAATACCCCAAAAACAAATAACAAAAATACTTTTGGCCGTGAAAATCTTAAATCATATTTAAGTAATAACATAGATCATTGTAGAAATGTATTATAAGTTTGTACAGCGCCCTGGAGGTAATTTTGTACAAAAACGGCGCTAAACAACTCATCCAATTATTATTATCATTATTTAGTCAAAAATGAAAGACAATTAGTATCCTTCCATTGGAAATACATTCTTGTAAACAGGTTTTAATAAAATCGTTATGTTTGATCTGTTTTCACTGATGATCCAAGACTTGGTGTCTATTTATATTTATAATAATTTGTATTGGTTAATTTGTGACCAGTGGAAATACATTGAATAAGCTTTGTTGCAAAGTATTAAAAAAAATGGGGTCAAAAGTTGTTTTAGCGGAAGGGACAGGTAAGAGATTATCCCTTTTGGTTCTAGTATCACGAGCAGTTTGGACATAACAGATCTGTGTTTAAAAAGGCGTGTATGTTTTTGGCACATACCTAGTTGCTTAATGTCCAAAACACAGATTCTCCTAAAGATTTCGTCCAAACTGCTAGTGATAGGAAGTTTTAGAATAATCTTTATAATCAGTTTCTGAGCTTTATAGATTAGATCAAAGGCGACAACATTAGTTACAACACCGTACTCGATTAAAGATCGTCGTAATACTTAGTAAATTGTTTTGAGTTGATTCAAGTTAATAACATTGAGTTTGTCTAAAGAAGTAAATTTATATTCTAAGTTTAACCGTAGTGATAGTATATTTTTTCCATTTCAAATTACTATCAATAATAATACTTAAGTATTTGATTTTAGTCACCCGTTGAAGGTAAGGGCAATCTTTTAATTCATTAGCACGTACGATGAGTTCTTTATATCAATATATTAGCCCGAAATATCGTCATCGTTTCGTAAAAATAATAATCTACATTATTACGAACTTCTGACAGTTAATTTATTAGTTAATAATAAAGACGAAAAATAATATGTTATTCTCTTTATGTGAAAAGAATGAAGAACCAATTCATTTTTGGTCAATGTCCCTATTATGCTAAGTATACATACGCGAGCCCGACTGCCGAGCTGAACCTCAACTTATAAGAAAGGAAGGAACGAAGCAACCGCAAATGGAGCGAAACGCCGCTTTCAGTTCCTTCGTTCCTTTCCCGTAATTCGCGGCTCGGTTCGCGTTTCGGTTCGCAAATACATACCTACCATTAGATGGTAAGAATGTTCACATACATGGAGAGGTGAACTCTGAATATAATCATATATAGATTTTTCCCATTAACTGCACATGGAGGTCCTGAGGAAATTAATAATGTCATCTCTGGGGGGCTGGGTGGAGGGACTCTTTGAGGAGAGGAAGGAGTGAACATGTTAAAAGGAGGAAATACAGAGAAATCGTTCCACAACCGAGCTGTCGATATCAAGAACGAGTCGTAAAAGCAATCCATTCTCATGTGACAAATGTCAATCATGTACATAAGTTCAGCGCGCGTTTGGCATGTTTCCCAATTATGCACTGGTTCCGAAGACATCAACGACGCTAGTTCCTCGGAGCATCTTCCATATATTAAGGGACCCGGGAATATCGCCAAACAATGACAAACCTGGTTAACTTCATTAGAGGGCTGGGTTACTGTCAAAGGAAAAAGGTGAAACATGGGAGATAACACGTAAGCCTACGACCTGATTGCATACCAGAGATAAAATTAATTAAATCTACCACGGACTGAACACTATTCACAGAAAAGATAATATACGCCTATACCTCAGTTATACATAGTTCAACAATTTTATCAACTCATTTATTCTCGTTCCAATGAGGCTTGCTTGTGTCACGACCAACAAAATGACAAAGCGTTTTAATATATTTATGAAAGGCTAATAATGCAGTTTTAAATGCAGTATTACATCCGCTAGTGAAACGAATGCGAGAAAACAAGGTAAGTACAATATTATTGCCAACATTTGAACACTGCATTGGCTACCTATACGAACCGGTTTAAGCCTATGCACTATGCAGCGACCGACCTTGGTTCACTGAACGCCGGCAAATCGTACGTGCCATTGCGTTATGTTCACTCTCGGCTTTACGAACAATGGGAAACATTAAATTAATAATATTATTACTTATGCATTATATTGATGTCGTTAGAGTTGCACAAATTAAATTATTACGAGGTTCAGCAGAATTCACATTAAAATAACGAGTAAAAAGCTACAGAAATCATTATAATTCTATTCAAATCAATTGATAGCGATAAACAAATGTAGGAAAACAAAGGCTTAAGAAGTCATAATAATCCAAAAAATAAAGACGATAATACCTACATCTTCTCATTAATGTGTTTTACATAAATTGACTTACAGCTAAATAACAAATTATTTACTTGCACGGAGAAAAATTAGTATTGCAAAGTTATTAAAAATCTCTTCAAATTATTGGTAATCCGGTTAAAAATGGGATTGCAGGCCGTTTCCTGATAAACTATATGTAATTGGAATATAGTGCATCTGCATTTGTTTTGATAATATACAATGACGAAAAGCAGATATATTAATATTTATATGCACACGTGTTCCGACATCATGATAATACATATTTTACTAAAAACAATATTAGGAAACCAATTAATTCATTCGTTAAAGGCCTACAATCCCGATTTCAACCGGATTACGAATATATTGAAGAGATCCTAAATTAATTAGTAATAACCAATATTCGAATTCGAAATGTGGGCAAAAGACAGAAACTACTATGATAAAACATCTCAAATATTTGTTTGAACTCTTAATAAACATTCCACGTTTCTTAGATAAAATTACCTTTATTAGAAAATAATATTTATAATGAGAATGAGTCTCTCGCTGGCAGTGATGGTGTCGGGAACGGGGCGCGCGAGTGTTGTTTTAATTTACTTCGGTGCAATCTGTGGAAACGCGGTCCCCACCCTATAATATGGCTCTTCCAACTTCCTTGTAGACGATTATTTATACTGGGTGTATGTCACTCTACTACGAACTGTAATTATTTGATATTTGTAGAAATTACACGCTCGTGGTAAGCGACTAGTTTCCACGAAGAAACTTCCTAACACGTGTCACGTTGAGCGTAATTAATTTAAAATATATTTTATACATTGTTAAATACAGTTGTTTTACATTGAATACACGGAGAAAAATATGTGTTGCTTATTGAGAATCTCTTATTTATTTCTTTTTCGGGGAGATTTTGTCAAAAATAAATTCCAGTAAAACTACAATCACTATCAGAGATGTGCAAAATGGGTACCCAAAACCGTTTGAAATGCAAAATGGAAATGGGTCAAAATTTTTCCATTTGAAAATTCAAAATGTAAAATGGTTTTTAAAAAAGCATTTCAAATGCAAAATACCTATTTTCAAAATGCATTGAAAATGCAAAATGGTTTCTCAGGTCAAACAATAAAATAATTATAGAATTTTTAAACAATTTTGTCATTTGTCAATGGATGTCAATGTAGAACAAACATATTACATGATGGTAAATCCAAAAACACCACGACTACAGATTATGAAACCACAAAAAATTTGCGCGGGACTAATGTTGCCAACGTAAAAACATAGAAACTGCTATCTAACATTTAATATTACAGCGTCATGGGCCCCATGTTCAGTATTTGAATCAGTATTTTTTGTAATGGTATCACTCAATTGCCAGGGCTCCTACCAGGGAGAAATTTGACAAATGTAAATTATCTCTCATAGCGAGGTTGAGGGCCGACTGATATTTGGGGCTTATGAAAAAAAGATGAGTGGAGATAGTAGGAAGAATGTTGCAAAAAAGCATTTAAAATAGAAAATGCATTGAGAAAAGCATTTAAACTGCAAAATGCAAAATGGTTTTTAGAAATGCATTTAAAATGCAAAATGGAAAATACCCATTTTGCATTTTGCATTTCCATTTGAAATGGATTTATTTGAAATAAAGCACATCTCTGATCACTATATACTATATAGAACTCCATTATTGCTCCACATTTTAACTACTGCACAACGATTATAAGAGAAAAAAATAAGTTGTTTTTCTCCAAAATGAGCAAAGAGAATAATACTATGGGGCGTAATAAATTATATATATGTTAAAGAAACTAAATTAGCTAACAGTGAAACATAAGCTGACCTCGAACGCGATGATATTTATACAAAAAATAATAAAAAATCTATCTTCAAAATACTTTTAAAGAAAATTATAAATAACAAGGTCATTCGCAGACACAAAAACGTGCAATGCTATAAGGCTACCAAAAAAGGACAAAGCCAATATTCATATGTCTATGAAGCCAATACATAAAATAGTTTATTATATACAACGGAATGCAATATTACAATGCGCTGCCAGAAACAGAAAAGTATGCACCGATTTATAGAATTACGCTAGATTGTAGGAGTCATATCGATCAAAAGAAAAATGTAATAGATAATTTTTTTTAAATAATTCATGTATGTAATCAATAATAAATTAGAAAGGGCTAACATAAAATATTATAAATAATTATTTTCATTAATTGAACTGATTTGTCTACAATTCAGACTATTCCGTGATCTTTAATGGGTTTGCTGTAGTACAAAATAAATACCTGTAGGTACTTATGTGAAAATGTATTCATCGATTTCTTGAAAAACTTTTAAGTGTTTACCGGCAGTGAATTAAAGTGATAAAGTTTTGATCCTTGTAGTATATTATAATGTTTATCAAATGAGAATGTTTTTGAAATTTCATATGACGCTGCATGTAATAAAACCGCGCATAAAGGGAAGTTTTTAAAGTTTCTCAGGTGCGCCCAAGTTGACACTAAAGCTCACGGGAACATCGTAACTAACTTTAATGCTTCATAATTAAAATCTTGATTTTATGGACATTTCTAAAAGGGGCTTTGCTCTGCAAAATGTCGGACGAAAAATATTTTCAATTTAAATTAGTTTCAAGCATAGACATATGAATATTAGTAGACCTGCCCTAAGTGATTAAAAGCGTATTATCCCCACTCCCCATACCGGTTCCATTGGAGCCGGCTGGGCTCGCGTATGGCCTCAAGTGAAATTTGAAAACGTGACGTCATCATTCTTGTGCGAACTATGGTCGAGGCATCATCGGTTCATTTTACGAAATAACACGGCAAAATGTTGACTTGTACTATGAAAACTTGTTAAAATAGATGTGAAAAAGAGAATAAACCCAATTATCGTATTACATTCCATATATAAGCATTATTTTACTTTATTTTAAGCATATTCACATCGTATAATATAGATCAGTTTTAGAAACATATACTATCACATCGAGAAACGTCTGGACGCGAAACAAAAAGCTGGTTGGTTGCTGGGAAGTAAATTATGAATATTTATAAAAGTGTCTTAACTAAATACTTAAACGAAATATTCGACTCTAAAAATAGAACCGAATTTTTTTGCCGAATTTAGACTTCGCAAATTTGTTCATAACGTGGCGAGTAATTTGCCCTCCCATGTAAAAATGTCTATTCATTCAAAAGCAGATTTTACTTTTAATGATTTTACTTGTCAGATTGATTTATTGACGAATCACAGTCAGTCTTACGCCCTTCGTTCTTCAACAGTTGATTTTACCCCTCGCCATTATCTTCTCGTCTATTAATTCCTATGTCTGTGGTTTCAAGCATTTTTTTCATATTGGCGCTATTGTGTACGAATAAAAATTACAATACTATTTATCAGCCTTACTCTATCCATGAAGGATAGATGAAGGCATCAACATCAGATTCCCAATACTTTTCCTATGGATTAAACCATGACATCACGCTGCCGGAGGCGGGGTTTATTTGAACTATACAGGAAAATGAATGCAAGACACTGATAAGATACGACGCTCTCACGGTCATCGAAGCAAACAAACAGAATGTACATTTTATTATCTTGGGAAAGGTCTGATAAAAGTATTTGATGATAAAAGATTTTAAAAAATATGTCTTCATAGAAAATATTCGGCAAATTTGTTCAATAACTTGAATGCAAAATAGATTGCTGCTAGCCTGTTACGAGTCGGCGACGTTCTCTTAGGGCAGATTAAAAAATACAGAAATATACTTAGGTAGGTACATTCATAAAAAATCACAACGCAGCACATTTCATTTGCGGCAAGTCACAGTATCAAAATGTCAACAGTCAGAAAGGAAAAAAGCAACCGCAAATGGCGCTAACGCCGCCTGCAGTTGCTTCGTTCCTTTCCCGTAATTCGTGGCTCGGTTCGCGTTTAAGTTCGCAAATGTATACATACCAATACATGTCAAATTACTTTGGTTACAACACTTTATTAGATACAAAGTCTATATGTTTCGAGAACAATGATGTTCTCTTCATCAGAATGAGTCGTATACTGAAGTAATATTTAGATTAACTTTGGAAGAAGGATTAGAGGGCGGCGGAGAGGGGGGGGAAACCCAAATCGGCAGAAGAATAATTGTTCTTAAAACATGCAGATAGTTTGTAATTACAACAAAGTAATTATAATAATAATAATATAGCATTTATATAGCGCAGTTTAGTGTTATTTCATTTCAAGCGCGCATTACTATAACAAACTCAAAAACTTGATGAGATGTGTCGAAGAAGTAGAGTGGTGGATCCTTTTAACAATGCACAGCTGGAAGACAAGCTAACGCATGCCCAACATTGAACACGGTTGAAATTGTTTTGACTTCTAGAACTTGTGATCAACAGATTGGCTTTGGAACGACTTGCCAGCTTTAACATCCATCCGTTGTGAAGAAGAACCCTTCTTCGAAAAATTAATATAATATATTGTTGAATTATCTATCTTTAATAATCAAAAATATTCTCAATATGCGTTTTAATTTAGAAGGAATCGAACCCACTATCTCATGTATAACAACCTGAGCGAAATCTGGTTGATAAACTATAAACTATAAGAATTTTTAAGAAGGCAAGTTAAAAACCGAGTGTTCTAACTTTAAAAGTAGTCTCATTTAAAGGGAAGTTTGACAACAAAGGCGAGACAAAGTTGATTTGATATTTTGACAGTTTGCAAAGTGGGTGCATTTCGAACAGCTGTGCAACAAAGAGGGAGGGGGGACTACAAACTTCTAACAGTCGGTAGGTACCAGCTACACCGTACATCCGTTGTCACACGCTCGCGAAAGTGAACTAAGACGAAGTAAACGAAGCACAAAGTATGCAAGCGATAAATCACTTATGGTTGAAACTTAAAAAAAGCGAGATACTTTGTAGGGTAGGTACTAAATTCCAGAAAAAAATGTCATTCTTTGACCGAGTTATCGCTTAGCGCCATTTAAAACAGAATTAAATATCTGAATATAATGTATGTTATTGTGCCTAGTCTTGTGCTTTCGTAATACGTAAATTAATATTACTAACTTACTTATACTTGCCTTTTCCGCACAATTGTAGGTAATATCTGTTTCAGCTGTTAAAAGATAAATTTTGTTCTGTTTTATAAATATTAATGTTTTTTTCTGCTCATTGCTTAACTGATTAATTAAGTGGTCGAGAGGCAATGCGGAGGTCGCGGGTTCAAATACCGGCGTGCGCAAGTAAATTGTCATTTCACGATTAAATCATTTAACATGATATAAGGTATTTTTGCGACACGTTCCAAAGTGGAAGATTACTCTCAGTATCGCCCTTGCGTACGACCACCATTCAGTATTGAAACATGGCTTTAGCCGTGTTTGGTGACCAGATCTGTCAGCTACCTTCAGAATCATAACATACCTCAATAGGGGATGCTATATTCGCACTGGGTTCAGACGCTTAAGAGAAATAAAAATAAAAAGTTTTAGATGTTAGTAAAATATGGTATCGTAAAATCTTGGAATTTAAAAATTCAAATAAAACCGCAGAACGTATTGCTTATTTTATTTTACGTAGGTAAAAAAATCCAACTTTCAATGTTTTCTATTCAGCAGCTCACCCTCTCCAAAGAAGTTTGAATTAAAATCCGAATAAAAAATCAACGCTTTCCACTGCAGAAACAATACGGCGCACAATATGCAATCAAAGATATTGAAATCCACGGATAATGAATATTGCCTTGTTCGTAATAGAAAACCAAAGTTAAACGTATAATCTGAAATGCATGAATTTGCAAGTAGTCAATTTATGGCCCCTCTGGGTAAAGCCAAGGTTGGGCGTCGCAACTTTGCTTCCAAAGCTTTCAGAAGAAACTTTGCAGATTCTTTGATGTATCTTTGTCATTATTCAGGGAGATAAATCGAGCTTTATTTCGGCGGCACAGAGTTCGACTGACGATAAACTAATGAGGATACATAACCTGATATAAAGAAAGCTTTTATTTTTAACATAAGATTGCTTTTAGCGTAATAATTCTAGTAGAGACAATATAAGGTGGAATTCATTCTACAGTGGTATTGTAATGTTTAATGAGGGAGATATTTCGCAACAATTCTTAAATTAATGCAATGGTCATAAGAATCATATAAATTAATGCTATTAATAAAAATATATTCATTTTATATTTTGCCTTTGTGAAAAGTCAACTTGAGCACAATTCTCCCGTCTGGAACCCACATTACAATATTCATGTACAAGCTATTGAAAGAATACAAAAATTCTTAAGTTTTAAAATGGATAGTCTAGTAATTTTGTTGAACCACAACAATCTATTAAATGAAAAGAATATGCTTAAAATGTCTGACGGGAAGATTTTCACTGACTAAGGACGGGTTGTATCGGAGAATTATAAAAAATTATCAAATTTCAACGTTCATTTTGATGTTCTGTGAAAGATTGTTTCAAGTTCACAATTGTCTCTGAATGAATAAAATTGTTAAACGGTGACTGACGTGACACTGACTTTTCAAATTTGAGCAACTTTAAAAAAATAATGTAAATCAAATGTAATAATGTTATTATTAAGTTCTAGGAATTAAACTCAAAAACAATTAATTCATCATTCTTTGGCTGTAATTGCTTGGTCAACGCAACTCTTACCAGCACGTGACTTCAATTTCATTAGGAGCTACAGAGCTTTTAACGTATTCATTTAAGTAACCGTCTGTATGTACAATACAAGACTATATATTGTTTGTTCCTTATTTTCAATAATTTTAAATAGTGTAAACTCGGTTAGTAAGAAATATTTTTTTTAAATGAAGACAAACATTGAGTTACGAGTAATCCGACAATATTTAAAAATCTCCTACTGCTGTCACACTAAGCAGAAATGTCGCTCGTGTCGTGATGGAAGACTTAGCCAGCCGACTATTTGAACTCACAACGCCTTGGTGGGATTGACGCGAGACCAACTCCATAAGTATTTTAATAAAATTAGGCACCAACAGAAAACAACAAAACATAATCATAGTTACACATTTTCATGTAAAAGATATAGCAATTTAGCAGCATATTTAATAAACGTGCACAAAATACAACTACCCAAATTTAAGTAGCTAATGGTGCATACTACACTGATATTTTATAAAAATTAAATCCCCAGCCAAACGAGGCGATATAAGATTTTACGAGACTAAACCCGTTTCAAAGAAACTGTACGACTTGAGTCTGAGAGGAAAAGTTCACCGTAGTGTAATCGCGTGTTCGCCTTCCTTTATTTGCCTTGTTCGGTGGAGTAGTACTAACTTTATCCTTTATCTACAGCGGGTGTTGGGGCGCCCAGTTCTGCACTGACCCTAACCCACATAGTATAAAACCTCATTATCAGGGGTGCCAAAACATTTAAAAAATATTTAATAAATAAATTTTTAAAAAAATTAAATATTATAAAAATATCGGTTATCTGTGATGTGCGTTACTTAGTCCTGTGTAAAATCTGGTTAGAAAATTTGTTATGAAAATTGAGTGTCAGTTTTAAAATTTCAGTTGTGTGAAGAATTCAGACAAGCGATTCCCTATCTATAATATAACTTTTGAATGTTCTTGTCAAGACAAGTATTGTCTCCAATGATTAAATATTACTTTTGAGGTTTTACTGATTAAGTTTATAAAAAAACCAACCTAGAGTTGCCGAAAAGTCAAAATGTCTCACATAAAAAAGGATATATTTATCCAAGACACCATCTAGATTTAATTTAGTTCGGGAAGAATCTGGCGATCATAAGCGGTGGGAAAGGGGAGATAATGTTGGTAGTTCTACGCTTAAATATGGCCGAAGTAAATAGGGTCAGATTAGCTCAGCGGTAGAGCAGCGCCCCGGTAAGGCAAAGGTCCTGGATTCGATTCCTAGATGCGACCATACATTTTTCTAATTTTTCTGTTTCAAACAATAGTTTGAGAATCGCTAATATTGTCTTCAATAATTTAATATTTTACAATTCAAAAAAAAATGGAGCTGATTTGTAAAGAATATTAATTTTTCACGGGTCTGCGCTAATTTTAAATAATATGATAAATATGTAATGGAATTGCTTGCGAAATTTAAAAGCCATAAATCTTAATCATTCGATTCAAATTTAATTTATGCATAAAAACTTTATTTTCGGCTTTTTTACTTAGAATTAACATCAGGCATCAAAGCGTTTTAAATGTGAAGCAGAAAATATTTACGTGTAGTATCCAGCAATGAAGTGAAAATCTCGAATAGTGAGTTCTGGCGTCATGAAATTTGCTTTGAAATGTCAATTTCACAGTGAAATACTAGAACAACATCTTTGTTTGAAAATTCTCAATTAAAATTTGTATCTCAATTGCCAGGTCGGTCAATAGGGTGTCGAAATTGGGAGAAACCGGTCAGTTAAAGAGTTAATAAATAAATAATAGTGTGCTAAAAAAATTTAAATAAATTAACCTAATTTGACCGAAATTACGACTTTTCAGTATTGGAGCGCTGCACGAGATTCTGAAAAGTCTTCATACAAAATATTGAATGGTAGATATATTAACAATATTATTTTATAATCATTTGGTATGACATTTTTTTTCAATATTTGCCCTCATTAGTAAAGAAAAGTCACCAGACGAAACAAAATAATTTTCTCCGTAAGAAAGAATTTCCAGTAGGGTCCTAAGTCCCGAGATGAAGATAACATTTAATCATAATTGTGCCATTTGGGACATTTTTTAATGAATTAAATAAAAACGGACGGGAATTGAAATGTAAGATGTTAGCAAAGGTAAACGAATTTGATGAAAAACAAAGAACTAATTAAATACTGGGCTTCGCTATAATAAATTCAGAATTATGAACAGGTTTATCATATTGCAAAATTTAACAAAGATATTTTCAAGTAATTTTTCACGAAACCAAAGATTACCCTGTAAAATAGCCTCAAATATTATTTGAAAATAAAATATTATTAAGAAAAATTAACCAGTTTTTTAAAACACACAAGTTTAGTTATTACAATGTCTTTTTCAGGTTATATTAAATTTAAAAAAAAATAATAACACACATTTTATTTTTTAAGGAAATCAGTGTTTCCAGGAGTGAAGGACATATTATTATATTCCTGCCACTGCGACGCAAGGCGATAAGTCAAGAGACCAGTTAGAGAGGCCAAAGGGTCTCCCTAAATCAGCCTCTCCCGATCTGGCACACCACACAACTGGTGGGTAGGCGCATCCCGAATACACCACACCCGACAAACCCGCGCCAAACAAAAACCAAATTATAAAACGTAGGCAACCAAATCCGCTTTCTA
Source organism: Hesperophylax consimilis (assembly GCF_061612785.1). NCBI lineage: Eukaryota > Metazoa > Arthropoda > Insecta > Trichoptera > Limnephilidae > Hesperophylax > Hesperophylax consimilis. The sequence goes on from NC_142850.1 coordinate 33,057,080, forward strand.
AATTGGAATTCGTAATTTAAACATCAGCTCATTACGACAAACCCGCGCCAAACAAACACCAAATCATCAAACGTAGGCAACTAAACCCGCTTTCTAAATTGGAGTTCGTAATAAGCTGATGTTTAAATTATATAATAAAAATATTAGGTATTATATTATAATGTATTCTCTCAAATTATTACACACAAAGTTTGGTGTGTAATAATAATAACAATAATTATTTTACAAGCAATAATTATTCGCCTGAAACACTCATCCACATTGAAATATCTCCTGATAAAAGATACATGACGCCAACGGGACTCGAACCCGTGTCCCTTCGATTTCCGGTCGACAGCTCTGACCACTGAGCTATGGCGGCTTATCGCTTATCCGCGAAATAATTCAATATTTACTAGTGTTTCATTCAACAATTACTGCTTGTTACATTTTTTCACCTGAAAACAACCAACTTTATTTTATATGAAAAAGGCATTGTAAGTGCTAACTCTCTCACTAGATGGCGTCGAGACAAATTGTCTACATTTTTAGGTGAAATACTAGAACTTGTCAAATATTAATTTTTTTTTTTTTTGGTAAACCTTGTTTAAGACAAGATTTTTTATGCATAGCACAAAGGGTAACAATTATTTTACAAGCAATAATTATTCGCTTGAAACACTCATCCACATTGAAAAATCTCCTGATAAAAGATACATGACGCCAACGGGACTCGAATCCGTGTCCTTTCGATTTCCGGTCGACAGCTCTGACCACTGAGCTATGGCGGCTTATCTCTTATCCGCGAAATAATTCAATATATACTAGTGTTTCATTCAAATTTGAAAATTTCAATATTTACGAAATTTTGACAAGCGCATAAACTGTAGTAACAAATAAAGAAAGTTTTGATCATTTTAAAAGGTGTAAGGACTAGTTATTTCACAGAATTTGACCGATTCATCAAATTACAACGTTAAAATTCAATGAAAGTTCTGTTGCTACTTCATCATGGGACGGTTGTTTCAAAGTACTTGGATAATAAGAGCTTGAATGGGTAATTGTTCATTTAAATTTAATAAATTTGATGTAACCCGTCGTCTTTAGTGAATTTTTATTTTATTTTTGCATTTAAGTTTAAAGTTTTTCAAATATTTCTTATAAAACTATAGTTTGGTTTGCCATCCCTGGTCGATATGTTACTTCCAAGTGGTAACGAATGTAACAAGCATGTACCGATGTAACATAACGCGGTAACCGATACCCGGCCAGGGGTCGGCAGGGGTCAGGATCAGAAAGTAAAGATCACAAATGGACTGGTGATTTAGCTGGAGCCAACTCAGATGTAGTAAGAGACTCAAGTTCAATAATATACAATATCGGCCTGACCATTCAATGTTTCAATGGAATTCTTTTGAGTCAAGAGTTAGTCTAAATTGTGAGATTTAAAAACAATAAACCGTTTTCAGACAGCTCATTGCGGGTTTTTTTTATATTTAAATATGAAATTTTCACTTAAAAGTAGGTACGCTGTTCACTTTAAAAGCCGTTATTTCAGTTTCAATATTCATAAAAAAAAATTACTTGCGACTTAAAAGTTGAAAATCCCAGAATCCCAAAGTGCCAGAATATCTGGCACGGATTTATAAAAATCTCTATTAAAACTTTTTTTCGTTTTAATTGAGGTACATCATCGTCTTAAAAACTTCAGGGGTTTTAAATAAAATCGTGAAATTTTGAAAACGAAAATTATTAAACTATTTCGAGGTATTAAATTTCATAACATTTATCAAACTACGAAGTGTTTAAAGCAGGTACTGACTGATCCGCACTTATACGGGTCCTTTCAGGGGAGCTATTTGTCTTTTGAGGGTTTTGAAAAAAACATTAAAGCTATCAAGAGGGCTTTTAACGCCAGATGTTTTCTGTAAATCAATTGATGGATTATTAATATTAAAGACGTCTATTATGTTTTAACGAAGTTAAATGAATGAGGCTTTCATAACAACATGAGAACCGGTAACTGAGGACTTAAACGAATATTTTTTTAGTGCCCCCACCCTACATCTCTGAACTATGCGTCCCGGAAAATACTGATCTGAGGCAGTCAACTCTTAGATCAGCAACATCATCAGCTGTAGGCAGACTGATGGAACCTAAGCGCAAGCCAAATACTAAGTTTGGTGATCGCGCTTTCGGAGTATCTGGGCCGAAGGCTTGGAATAAACTCCACCCAGAACTAAGATCCATAACAAGTCCAACAGAATTCAGGTCT